>NC_056726.1:490832888-491105388 GCF_019279795.1 Protopterus annectens
CCCAGACCGGTATGACCCTGACCTTGAGTAGCATCTTACCCTCACCAAGAATGATGCCACAGTATAAAGACAACATGATCAATTTTAACAATTGGCTAAAGTATTGGTGTCATTCAAAGGGGATCCAGTGTCTGTCAGCCTGGGATGACATGCTCGAAAAGCCACGTTGCTTTGCTAGGGACACTTTGCACCTGTCACTCCTGGGTTTTCGAATACTGGCAAAGGCTCTTGCCTCCCCCATAGTGCCTTTTTTAGGCAAGGCTCAAAAGACAAACCCACCTCCATAGACAACACAAAGAAAAAAAAAAACTAAGGGTAATGCTGCTCAACGCCAGAAGTCTAAACCTCAAGATGCACGCACTCGAGACTCTCCTCAGTATGGAGAATATCGATATCTGTGCCTTAACAGAAACCTGGTTCAAGACTCCCGAGAGCACCCCAGCACTAACAGGTTATACTTCATACCATGCGTTCTGGCCCCAAAACTCGGACCAAATCACAAAAGGAGGGGGGGTATCCATATTTATCAAAGATACCCACACCTCCAGGTTAGTGGCACTGCACGAAGCATCGGAGACCATCCATGTGCAACTAACAGTGGGCAAAACTGCCTTTCAGTTTGTAGCCTGCTACAGACCACCCTCCCAAATACAGGAACCTCACTCGGCTTTCCTTAGAGCACTAGAGAATATGAAGGTCTCTCCAAACACCATTATATTGGATGACTTCAACTACCCAAACATTGATTGGAAAAACAACTACTCAAGCCCAAACACCCTTGCCCAACGGTTCCTAGAATTTATAAACTCAAATGCTATGGAACAACTGGTCACCACTCCCACAAGAGGGGAAAACATATTGGATCTGGTCATCACCAACATGGGGTCTCTATGTTCCACACCAGAGGTATACCCCTCATTGGTAAGATCAGACCATAAACAAATCACACTGGGCATCCATATTCCGTCCCCACCCCTAGTCAAGGAAACCACAGTGAAGAACTTCACAAAAGCAAGCTTCACACTTCTCAAAACCGAGGTGGAATCCTTCAAAGCCCCCGGGCCAGTGGAAAATACAGCCCAAAATGCAGAATCCTTTACAAAAGCATTCTATGGACACCTACAGGAATGCATGGTGCATGCTATCTCAAATAAAACCAAGACTCACTCCTCCAAAGGCAGAAGACCTGTCTGGTGGACCCCAGCCATAAATAAGCTATACAACATAAGGAGAAAGCTACTACATGATAGAGCAAAATCCCATAAAGGGAAGGCATCTCTGATCAGTACTAGCAAGAAACTACAATCCCTCATTAAATCATCTAAGGCCAGTTTCGAAAGAAAAATTGCACAAGACACTAAAGATAATCACAAGGCCTTCCTTAGTTATGTCAGAAACCTGGGAGGCGACTCCCAGATATGCTCTGAGTTAGTGCAAAATGACAAAAAATACACTGAACCCACAGACATTGCCAACATCCTGGCAGAAAGTTTCAGTACAAACTTCTCCCCCCCTTCCCCCGCAAAACAGAAAATGTCTATCCCAAACAGAGTGCAGCCTTCCTGAGATCACAGATGCACAGGTGAGAGCTGCCCTCTCCAAAGCAAAAAACACAGCATCAATGTGACCAGACGGTGTCCCAGGCTGCGTCTTACACAAGCTCCAAGAAGAACTAAACCCTCATATAAAGTCACTGTTCAAGCTCAGCCTTACTACAGGATATGTACGCAAGGAATGGCAAACAGCAACAGTGGTCCCACTCCACAGAGATGGTGCCACAACAGACCCCGGAAACTATTGCCCTATAAGCCTGACTAGCCTGGTCTGCAAAGCTATGGAGTGTATCATCATGGAAATCATAAACAAAGACATTAGGAACCTCCAGACACTGGATCCTACCCAATTCGGCTTTGTTAAGGGCAGATCGTGCCTCTTGAACCTGGTTGACTTCTTTGAAACAGTTACCAAAGCCATAGATGAAGGGAAGGTAGCACATACAGCCTACCTGGACCTCGCAAAAGCCTTCGACACAATATCCCACTCGGGCATCATAAATAAGCTCACCAGCTTAAATATCAACCCCTATGTCACAAGATGGGTTGCAAACTGGCTCAGGGATAGAATCCACATGGTCAGAATAGCAGGTGCCATGCCAGACTCTAAACCAGTTACAAGTGGCGTCCCACAAGGCTCAGTCCTGGGACCTCTCTTGTTCGGTATATATTTCTCCGAGGTACAGGCCAACACGGGTGGACTATGGCTGACCAAGTTTGCAGATGACTACAAACTGGGTGCCATAATCGACTCTCCAGCTGACACAAGCATCCTCCAAAAGGGTCTCACAGAGATGGATAACTGGTGCCAGAGCCATGGCCTAAAGCTAAATGCCAAAAAGTGCATAGTCATTCCCTTTGGGAAAAACAAAGTGCCCACAAATTACCACATAGGTGGTAATCCATTAAATACGGAAGAAGTAATTAGGGACTTGGGGACTCAAGTAGATAGCAATCTCTCCTTTGACAATCATGTTGCCAAAGTGGTTAGAAAGACCTTCTACATAGCCCAGCTTATCACAAAAGGGTTCACATCTAGATCAAAAGAGGTCATTGTGCCCCTTTACTCATCACTTATCAGGCCCATAATTGAATACAATGCTCCATTTGGGATGTACCATACCCTACACCTGCAGCAACTGGAAAGACCCCAAAAGTATCTCACCAAGAGGATCAAGGGGCTCAAACAGATGCCCTATGCAGTTCAGCTAAAGAAACTCCAGCTCTACTCAGTTGAGTAACGCCTACTCAGAGGCGATCTGTGTCTGACGTATAAGGCCATGTCCAACCCAGAATTAATGGACATGCTTCACCTTAGGAAATCCAAATCCCTTAGAGCTACATGATCCAGAGACTTGAACCTCAGCACAGAAATAAATAGGACATGCTGGAGGGACAGATTCATATTCCAGAGGCTCCCCTCACTCTGGAACAAAATCCCAATCCATGTTAGGCAGAGCCCCTCACTGACCCTCTTCAAGAGAAATCTTGACGAATGGATGGGAGATCGTGAGTTTACCCCTGGGATCTCTTCTGTGTCCCTGCTTGACAGAGGTACAGTAAACTGACCTTAAAAGGGCTACCTTCTGTGACCTACTATACAGAGGCCCAGTGAACTAATCTAAAAAGGTGGCAAAAGCCAAACACACTCTGGCTAGGCTTATAAATGCCCTAGGGCAGATAGCCTAGTATCAACCTATGAACCTATGAACCTATGAACCAATCAACAACTGGGAATCTGCATTTAACTCATTGAAGAGTGTATGCACTGTGAATTGGATTGGAGGCTATCACTGATGCAGGCAGACACTTGTGTGGGTTTTTTAAGCAACTATTAAAAAACCCTCACCTCACCAGCTATTATCAAATAAGGAAAACATCCAGTTGGCAAGCTAGTTTCCAGGCCCAAGGAAAATTAGTGACAATCTATAAACTTGGATGACTATTGTTTGGAAAGTGAAGCCAGACCCTTTAGATTTGGGGACGAGAGTGTGTCACTTGACAGAGAAATAGACAATCCATGATTTCAGCTGTGGAATGAGGATTAGTTGGAACAAATCACCCTTGTCCCAGCTTGAATGATGGCCATTCACTGCTGCTGTTGTTTTAGGCATCCATTTAATGCAGTAATAAGATGCCGTGAGATTATCTTTCTTTGCAAAGGGGGCCACCTACAAGGATGGGTAGGTTACAGATCACCTGGGAAAGTTGAGGTGTACAAATGGGCAGTTTCAGGATGATGGTCAGGAAGCACAAAGAGCCAGAATTTGGTGAATTCCTACTATATATGTATATATATATATATATATATATATATATATATATATATATATATATATATATATATATATACATTTATATATATATATACATACATGGGTCTACTTCTAAATTTCAAAATTTCAAAACTTCAATTATTTTTTATGGTGGAGACCATAAGATCGAAATTTTGAAACTTTGAAATGTAAATAAAAAAATAAAACGAAAAATCTTTTATTTTTTTACATTACACCCCCTGCTAATTAAATATACCAACTCTCTTAATAACAGAACTACAAACTACCAAACAAATTATTTTTAGGAAGTATAATTTCTCTATTTTTAATTACACAGATTTAATCCCCACACAGGTATTTTTTAATCTTTTTTTGAAAGGCTTACACTTTGTCCCCTCAAATGTATCCAACACAGTAGAATTAATTTTGGATTTAAAATTGTTTATCTGACAAATGAATCTGCAGGTATTTTTTAAGGGGAAGTCTAATAATGATTTTACCCTTAGTAGGTCAAGTACATTTAACCCCCCCAGTCCATCCTGTTTTAAATGTATTTTCAGAATTGGTGGAAAGAGAGATAAGGGAAATGCAAGGGAAGACACACAAAGCTGGCTTTAATAATTTAGTACAAGAGGAACTAGAGTTGATTGACCTGTTGAAAAAAGATGGTTGTAGGATTATGAAGCCGGATAAGGGAGGGGGGATTATTTTAATGTATGAAGTTGACTATGAAGCTCATTTACATGAAATGTTGCAGGACTCTGAGCAATATGAAATTGTATCTAAGAATGAAATTAATATCGCTTATTCTAAGATTAGTTTTCTTCTGTTTGATCATTTATTGCAGGGGGTAATAAATGAGAAGCTTTACAATTTTCTCTTAGTAGACAAGCCTAAGGTTCCGGTCATCTTTGGAATTCCAAAGACACATAAAGGATTGGATCCCCTTAAATTTAGACCAATTGTGGCTGGTGCGGGAGGCATTACGGAACCTTTAGCTAAATTCATTGATATGAAACTCAAAAAATATGTATCAACCATTGAACATATCTGCAAAGATTCTTGGGATTGTTTGAGAAGTATAAATCAAGCTTGGTTTAATGCAAACATGTTTATGGTAACTATAGATATAGTAGAATTATTCCCCAGCATCCCACACTATATAGGACTGGAATGGTTAGGAGAAATTTTGATCACTCAATCAGGTCTTGATAGTAGAACAATTAATTTAGTGATGGAATTCATGGAAACAGTATTGGATAATAATTTTATTTTATTCAATGGTGAATTTTTTAGACAAAGAAAGGGTGTGGCTATGGGGAGTCCTTGTGCTACAATGTATGCTAATCTGGTATTATACCATTGGGAGCGGAAGTTTATGTTACTGATTCCCTGGAATACGTTCATAAAATTTTACAGACGGTTTTTAGATGACATATGTGTTTTATGGGAAGGCACTGAAGATGATTTTAAGGAATTTATGGAATACATTAATGCTAGCACAGATTTTCTGAAATGTACCTACTCCATTGATTTAAATGAATTAAACTATTTGGACATTACCCTCTCAAAGGATTACACAAATTTCAGATTCCATTCAAGAATATATAGGAAGCCAACTTTTTCAAACTCTTGCTTACATTTTAGTAGTGGGCATCCTTTTTATCAAAAAATGGCTATTATCAAGGGGCAGCTCATTAGAGCTTCAAGAATATGTAGCTCATTGGAAAGTTTTAGCCTGGAAAGTGAGACTATTAAAAAATTATTTTTAGAGAAAAACTACCCTGAACCTTTGATTGATGCTACCATTCAGGAATTTTTTAAAAACAGGGAGGCTAAATATCCACCATTATTAGGTTTAGGTAAATCACAAGAGAAAAGTGAATTAAAGACAGACATAGAGACTGGAAACAAATTTTTACACACCTTTTCTAGTAATTCACATAAGGTGGAAACCACCATTCTGAAATATTGGCCCATTTTGGGGGTGAATGAAGAAATGAAACAATTATTTTCGAAGCACCCACATTTTGTTAGAAAGAGGGGTATTAATTTAAAGGAGCTTTTTGAAAAAAAGGGGAACTGCAACATTAACAAGAAAATGAAGTGGGGTACTTATAAATGTGGCAGCTGCAATCAATGTTTTGCCATGTTAAATCATTTTACTTTTTATTTATCACATAGAAATTTTACAGTGAGAACCAATAAACACTATAACTGTGGAACCAAAGGGGTGGCATATTTAGGGGTTTGCACCTATTGTTCAAGTTTTTACGTTGGTAAAATGGAGAGGTCTTTAAGGAAAAGAGTGTATGAACACTTCTATGATATTTCTAGAAGGAAAGAATCTAATGCATTCTTTAAACACTCTCAAAATTGTGAAAAAATGAACTTAAAGTTTATGGTGCTAGAACAAATCACCCCAGAGTTAAGAGGGGGGAGCTGGGAGACTCATTTAGAATTTCGTGAACTTTTTTGGCAGTTGAAACTAGATGCCACCAACCCCCCTGGTTTAAATGATAGTATAAACATAGGATGTGTTCTGAAGCTCAGAAAGGCCAAGCTTTGAATGAGTATTATGTTGTTATGTTATTGATTAAGTCATTTTTTACTATTATCTGACAACACAGTATTGCTCTTAATTTATGTTTTATTATAACATTTATTACTGTGAAATTGGTGATGTTTATACATGCACATTTGGCATTTTTGTATGTTTTTAACTGAAACATTTGAATTTTAATTAATTGAATGTAATTTATTAGTCAGCTGATTAATCAGCTTGGTATATAAATGTGAATGACATTTTGTTTTTTTCATTCATTCCTTGAAAAAGCCTGGCAGGAGCTAGGTGAAAGCGCTTGGATTTATTGGTGTATCGTGGATTATTAAATTTTGTGTTTCCAACTTTAGCCTCGGGTCCTGTGCTCTTGGATACATTTTTGTACTTGCTCTGTGAGCTGTTTTGGTTTGTTTAAACTCTGAAATCTCACTACAGCAATGAAAATGGTAAATATCCCATTCTTCCCTGTAGGGCAATCTCCATTCTGGAAGGCTGAAAAACAGAAAAAAAAATAGCGTGTGTGTTTTGGGGGGCTTTCCAGGTTTTCACTGTTCCCAGTTCGGTCTTTTGACAACACACACATTTATTCTTGGACTATATGAAATAGTATATTACATCTTTCACTGAAAGCTTCAGCAAAGATCTGAGTGTTCTCATTTGACTCACATTTTCATGAAACTGTAATATTTCAGGAAGAGAAAAGCAATACATATGACAAGAGAAAGGACACAGCACTGACACTCAGACTAGAATCAACATGCAAACACTCTGTTTTCATTTTAAAGCTATGGAATGCAGCCCACATTAAAACTTCCAAGTTCCTTACAGAAAGGGTTTTCTTCTGTTGGCTTTGTGTTGAACAGTAATCTGGGGACAGTTGGAGAATTCAAGACTGGAGGTGGCCATAGATACATTATTCTTTATAAAACTTGAGCTGTTGTTAGCCTAACCACTGAAATAAGGGTCAGCATAGATGAAACAGGCCACATGGGTAACTGGACTTCTAGGAAGAAATGACGTACACTATAAGGATAGTTTGGCATAAAGTATGAGTTGAGGAAAAGAACCAGAAAGTTCAGAGGCTTCCCTACTCTCCCACTTTTCCATTATTAAATCTTCTAACCCCATTATCTTGATGACTGTATATTATTTTAGCTAAAGAGCACATTAGCTCCCTTGTCTTCATATTTGCTGTTATTAAAGTAGGTGGTCTCATATGTGTAACCTCTGACATGAGAACATATGCTTCTCTACAACCAGCACCTTGAAATAATGTTATACATTTATCCTTCTAATTAGAACTGTGGCTCCCACATGTCATGTTTTCATCCAGGGTAAATGTATAAGTTGTAGATTTAGATGTAGATTTGACATACATTTTGATTTTCTGTCTATGAACTTATTGTGTATGAAACAAGGGCGAAGGTCTGGCATATCTACATGGATTCAGATGTCACTTAGCACCAGCATTTTGACTGACAGACTTATGACAGACACCGCGGGGCTGTACAGGTACACCAAGGTGTTAGCTGTTAATGACATTACCCTTGCAAATGGCTGCCTGACTTATAACACATTGATAATATGCCTCTAAAAACTGTCTGATGGAGATAGCAGACTGAAGAAATGTGGTATTAATGTTCATCAGTACGTGTCAGTGGCAAATGGAACAAATTTGGTTTTAGAATCACACTTCCAGCTGAATGTGTGACACATGAATTTAAGAAATTATCAATACCATTAGCTTTACATGGCATGGGCAAAGCTACTCTTCCTGATAACATATTGATCATTTACTGTGCAGACAGCAGGGAACTTTTAAAGTGTTCATATTTCTTTATTGTGGCATCAGTCCTCAGGGTGGACTGATGAGGCTGGGCTGTATGATACCTATGCAGTTTACATTTAGTGAGTAGAGTCTAATTCAGTTTTTACAAGTACCCATCAGGATTCCTTATATATTAGATAAACAACTTCTCCTTATTTCTCCCTCTCATAGTTTCCACAAGCCCTACACTGATTAGAATGATAGCATATAAGAGAACCATATTCGTTTTGTAATGTCTTTGATCTAATCTTTTGGTAACCTTCTCTAATCAACAGCTGATGCCTTTTCATGCCTGCAAGTTAACCCTTATTAAGGAAAGTCTTGCACAACCAGACAGCTGTAATGACAAGCCTTTAAACCATCATTGTTATATGCAAGATGAGTGGAATATAAACTATTGCCTTAGCTAAGGACATGGAGTTTAAATTATCTGATTCTGATCCAACTGCTCAAAAATATGTCCTTCATTGTTTTTAAATCCCCAGGAGAATCCTACCATGCGCTCTTATTTAACTTGAACTCTTTGTCAGGAAGTTCACATTTCTTGTATTTACTGGCAGTCTGTGCAGCTTGAACCCATGGACTTTCAAATACTTTTGTATTCTAAGCACTTACCATAGTTACCACAATCCTGGGAGCTTGCAAGCTTGCATGGATTGTATATGACTGGTACCGATATATATATATAAATAGTAAATCATCAGCAACAGTATATGTGTTTGAAAGAGCCCTAGGTATGCAGTTTGTAAAATAGCTGTTTAGTTCTGCTTACTCTTACTGTTTAGTTTCTCTTCTCTGCTAAGCTATTCATACACTAAAGTAACCTGGTTAAGAGACATCTTTTTATATTTATTGCAAGGAATGCATATAAGGTGTGAGAGTCCTAAGGGAAGACATCTATTGAATAAATCAAATGTAGGCCAATCAACATAAAAGCACTCCATATATACTACCAAGTAATAAAGGCTTTGCTAACTTCGGAAAAAAGAAGTTAGTTACAGTCTTCCATACTAATCCTTCTGTGTGTTCTGTTTTTCTTGCTGGCTGAAGTATAATGCACCAGCTATTCTGTGCCTGCAGGACACTCACTTCACTCTGGAGATACAAACTAAATTAATCATGCATGGGTACATAGCAGAGGCTGTTGCATCACACTGTTCAGGGCAGCATAAGGGAACTGCTGTCCTGATAAGTATCCTATGCTTTCTTTGTTATTGATGAGGTGTGTGTAGATAGTAGGTATTTAACTGCTGCAGTTAAAACATATTACAATAAATGAATTGCTATAGCTTCAGGTTACTTATACACAGTGAAGAGAAATATGGAGAAACATGGACTCGTCACTCATTCTTAAATTTTGTTTTTATGACTTGAAACTACAGTACTATCATAAGTCACGTAAGTACTAGCATCCCCCCAAAAACATGGGCTTAGGGCATTAGTTAAGTATCTTAAAACTCTTTCACAAGATGAGAACCTTATAAACCAAAGAACTTATCCTAGCCTGAGTCCCCATTTCTCTTCAAGATATGATAACTATTGTAGCCCAGTAGAATTTTTCTGACAATAGAACTCCTTGAAAAAAGTCAGACAATTTCAATTAATTATATCTCTTATCTTTCTGATCATTGTTTTCTGCTGTTTTTGTGTTCAGCATTACATTCTTAACCCCCTCGGTCTGATACTTCCTTAGCATGTACACAAAGTTCATGACTTTTGATAAACATGAATAATTGACTTCTCAGGTTGCTATTAATTCAAACCAAATGTAGTGGGAATTCTATGAGATGCTTGTGAAAGTTAGTTAGGACCCATCCACAAGGTTTGCTGATTAAACATGGTTCTTATAACATGTCAAGGTATTAGTAACCCAAAAGTGGAGGAAAGGAAAGAATCCTACATATGAAGTCTAACAGAAACACCTTTAGAAGCTATAATACCTGATCAAATGGTGAGTACTGCTCTAAAAATTAAAAGTTCAGTGTTATCAGATGAGACCTACAGCCTATATTGCTCCACAGTCCTGGCTAACATGGGTGAAATTTATTAGTTGTCATGACTCATGACTGTATAGTAAGCCACCCCCACCCTTTTGGTCCTACCACTCTCCACTCCTATGACAACTGTATATAAGATCTGTAGCAGATTCTAACTACAGAGCACAATCTGCAATTTAACCTGGTCAAATACGTACATTTATAGAGGAGCTGGATGACCCCCCCCCCCCCAGTTGTATGGTGAGGGCTACAGGTGTTTGATTTGAAGTGTGTTTTGTGGTAGTCAAGGTTTAGAGTGTGGTGTCCCATAGAGCAGTGTAGTACTAGATCCCTCATTATATGCCTAGTTCATCATCTGCTGGTAGATATATACAAAAGTGAGTTATCTAAGGGAGACAGAGAGAAGGTTGTATCAGTCTGAAGCAGAAAGAGGTCTAGTGGTGCACAATTCACAATTAAAGTACTGGTTTAATATGCCATGGAAAAAGAGTTTAATTGTCTAGTATGTTTTGTGGTACTTTCTACCATGTACTTAACATGCCACACAATGTTCATTTATGGGACTACAAATGACATGTACTGTAACAATAAAGAAAAAGCATAAAAGTCTGGGAAGAAGAGAATGGCACAGACCCCTAGATACACTCAGTAAATGAAGTTCATCAGATAAAAGTTCTAGTTTTTCATGCTTGTTTTAAGGTGTTTCTTTGCCCACTTAATTCTCTGATCTCTTTTATTTTGTAAAGCTGTCACATTCCATTGACTACAGACCTCTCTCACTGAAGCGTGGAATTACTGCTGACTTTTTGAATAGAACAGCTCATTTCTTTCACAACTATGATAAGTTCTAGTGCTGATGACATTCACGGTAAGTTAAGCTTGACCACACGTGAGTCACACAAAACCAGGATAATGAGGAAAATGCTACAAAGTCTTATAAACGGTAGGCGAGCAAGGTTTGGTGCCTTGGGAAAAATATATCTGAAAACAGGGTGGTTATCCAAAATGATCAAACTGCAATTGGAAGAAATATTATTTTATAAAACGCATCTGTCTGCAGCAGCCATCCCCCTTTCTTTTTAAGGTACTGTGATCACTCGCTAGGCCAGACAAGACTATAGATGCAGTAGCCGAAATGTCCGTGTAAGTTAGTATTTGTTGGAAATCTGTGTAAACTCCTAGAGTATTTCTGTTTATGTGTTACAGAGTCACTAAGTAAGTCACTGCAGACAAACTATTTTATAATGATGACTCATTATTGTTATGATTATTATTATTATTATTGTTATTATTATTGTTATTATTATTATTATTATTATTATTGTTATTATTATTATTATTATTATTATTATTATTATTATTGTTATTACTAGTAGGAAGAGTAATCACCATTTGTCCTTGATGGGCATGCACTGTAATTAAGGTAGTTTGGTAAATGTTTAAACATTAAACATAATTACTTAATTACCTGAACCATCAGAGTTGAGACTCTATATTTATCAAATGAAGAGATGCCAATGTAACAATCATGCTTTTCTTCAGTACTTGGGTTACATTTTCAGTGTACTTTTAGTTACTTTTATGTCCTTGCATATAAGTTTTGATATGGTTGTTTCAGTGCTTCAAAGAGGGCTGCAAAGGACAAATTAGAAAAACTGTCTTTTGGGGCTGTAAGAATATGTTTGAGTCAGTTTATGACAAGTGGCAGATGCTGTGTTTGTTGTGCTTTTGACTTAGCAGATAATGTAACAATAAAAGGAACGCTGTCAAAATTGCAAAAAGTCATTTCAAAAATGGAATACAAATCTGGGAACCATCAACAGTTTGTGCCAGACATTGAACATGCTTATTTTAGTGTCCATGGTTCAAGTATGGCAGTGTCATTTGGCAGTCATCTCAGGAAAGCATTTTTTTTTGTCACTGCTCTGGAAGATCACCATTCAGGACTGAACTTCAGAATAACAATGACATGAAATGACATGAAATGCCATTTTCAATTTTCATGAGCAAAAAGTTAGAAAATTGTCATATTATGGATGTTAGCTGAAAAGCCCACTGAATAACATTTAAGTAGTATCCACTCTAGAAGTATATTATGGTAATTACTTAATTTTCTAACTCATGGTAGGACTGTCTAAGCAATGTCCTTGGATTTTGTAAAGCATTTGACACTATCAGTCATAGCAAATAACTCACATTTCCAAAGAAGTATAAAACTGGTGACCCTTTCCATCAGTGGTTCTCTAATTACCTACACAGCAAAAAACTTACTGGCAAATAGGAACAAGCTATATCCACTTAATCTGGTCTAACATGAAGGGTGCCACTGCCTTCAGTTTTAGTGTTCTATTCTGTTTTACACATATATATATATATATATATATATATATATATATATATATATATATATATCATATCATTGTATGTGAAAATTCTATGACAACTCCAGGATTGTACACTGTGATGTAGATTTGATCTTACTATGGTTTGTTGAAATAATTCAGAGTACACAGGTTACACTGTAGGAAAGACTCATGTTGTCTGCCCAAACATCTTAATACCAACTATAAAACATCCTGAAAGTAACTAACCAAAATGGAACGGTATCATATTAGAACCATTCATTTAATTGTATATAGTGAAACCATTTTGCAGGGGGTATGGCAAGTCACCTTTACTCGCTACCCAAACATTCCAACTCTGAATTTGTACAAAATTAGGCACTAAATAAAAGATGAATAGAAAAGTCTTCCCTCTTCCCTCTTCCCTTTGACAATGTAACCTCACAGCTGGAACATTTAAACAGTAAGATCTCAGAAAGTTACAGTTCATGCATATATACCCCCCCCCCAGATAAATAACTTCCATAAATGTTACCTATGTAAGAGTCCAACTTAGTATTAAACATTTTCCTTCACTTATTTTGTAAAGGCTGCAAGAAAGACTCAGCTAAGCAAAAGTCTTCACTGTAAAATATCTCAAACTTCCTCTGTTGGAGTGCCTTGGGTTATATACAAATGATCCTCCTAAAGACATACCATTGTTTCATCTACATGCCTTTTGAATGCCTCTGACTTTTTTACTTTTATGTCTTTAAGGGTGCATTCTGCCAATAAACTCAAAGTTCACTAGCTGTAGGCATGACACTTTTCAGTTGTTTTGTGTCCTCATCAGTAAAGTATTCCTTTATTGTTGTAATATTTAGCTAAGAATAGCACATAAATAATTTGAAAGCATTAAAAAATATAAAGATTAAAGCTAACTAGCCACTGTAATTACAATTATTAAGCTAAATATTGCCATATACAGATACTTATGTATTTACAGACATACCAAACACACACACACACACACACACACACACACACACACACACACACACACACACACACACACACACACACACATATGCATGCATACACCACAGTTTGTTTGACTGACACACAAACATCTTCCAAGACTAAAAGTTGGGATATTTGATAATCTACTCAAAACTTGTGCTTACAATTCCGCAATATTCATTAGTCTAATTCCTTAATAGCCATGCAGTGATATACTCTAAATGTTATTCATTCATAGCATCGAATTGTACATCATACTGTATGCCTCTCCAGATTCAATAGAAATTACACAGTGGAATCTGTATAGGACAGCAAAAGAGAACAGCATGGAAAGGAATATAAACTAAATAACTCTGTTGAATCTGCATTTAGGCATTTCACATCCCATGAGCTGTGTCAGTCTGCTAATTGGGCATCTCTACAACATGGATAATGTTTAGTTCAGATTTTAGTTCATTTACTAGGGATATGCCTACAAATTTCATCATATTCCATCATTCTTTGATATTATCATCTGCAAATGAGACTGTTTCCTTTCAGCATCCATCCACTCAATTGCATGTACTTCACTTTTGAAATTTTAAATGAAATTCCAAAGCCAGATGACGAGGACCATAACATATCAACATCCCCTGTATTTTTGTATGACAGATGGCTGAAACTTGTTTTACCAAACAAAAAAAAATCTCCAAAATGCATGACTACTGCAAGAAATACTCAGACAAATAAAATTCCTCACTGTATGATACCTTAAACCACCTGAAATGGAGGCCGATAAGATATATGAAAATGACCCTTTAAGGACATGGTAGAATTTTAGCTAAAAACTTCTGAATGCCATTGAGTTAATTAGATAAGTTTAAGTTATAGGTAGATGTTTAAAACAGGCACACATGGCTCTAATTTTCTAGAAACGTTTGTATTTTTTTTTCTTAAAATTTGCTATAAACTAGTATTTTATGGATTTCACTTTTCAGGTAGCCTTATGCCTTTGGTGAACAGATTAAGAAAGTATGGTTGCTAGATAGTAGACTACTATGATTTGAGCAGGTTTATACACAACAGTTGTCTCTGCCAAAAAACTGTTTCAAATTAAACTTGGATGTAAAAACAAACTGGGGTCCTAAGCAAGGTCTGTTATCTAGATCCCACTCAATGTTATAGTAGGCCAGTGTTGTCTAATAATATGCTGTATTGGCTTTACTTCAGAGAAAAATCCTAGGCAGCATGGTTTAAAGTACCATGACCCTGTACTTTCATCCTTTATCCTATTCAAACCACACAAAATAATAAGTGCAAAATGAGTAGGTCTCCTAGTAGTCACCTTTGTAATAGTATCATCCACCAAGATGGTGAGGTAATCGATATCTACAAACATATGTTTTTTAATATACTCCTTAAAAAACACAGCATCATTTGATATGATCCCAGAAATCCTCATAAGCTACACTTTGTCTACATTCCTCTTCATTCAGAGCAGGTAATTACTATTGAAATACAGATAAGAGTTGCTAATATATTTTTTCTCTACAAGTTGAAAGATATTCTTTCTTTATTTCTGATGTTTTACAAATGTTCATATCCAAAAAGTTAATAAGGTCATAAAAATAAGTATATCCACAGTACCAGACCACACAATAAAATTGTCATCCAGTAATCTGACATAAATTTTAAGAAATCTAACTATTTCTAATGATGAAACTGCCTTCTTTTCCCATTTGTGAAGGAAGAGATTGACAAAATCACGGGCTGATACAGCCTCCAGAGTTACCCCTCATACCCATTTGAATAACTCACCCTTAATGGAAAGGAAGTTATTTTCAAGGATTATTTCCATACAGTCAATGATTAATCCAGTATCTGCTTCCTACAGAAATTGTGATTCATGAAGTGTGCCCCAAACCAAGCTAGACCTATAGAAAGGGAAACAACTGTGTACAGGTTCTGTATAGCAGCTATAACAAATTCCTAGAGTCAAGTGTTATAGAACGTAATTAGTCAGGATTTTTCAGGAGTCTGAAAGGATGTTAGGGAAAAGGTTTAAAATATGTTCCAATTTTATATCTATCAGTACTGCTATCATCTCAGTTTTGAGCCCTTAACAGAAATTATAAGTGTAAATGGTAGGTTGTTCAGGTTTTTGTCAGTTTTCTGAATCACAAATATATGAGGTGTTACTTGATTTTTAACCTATAAGAAGTGGTATATAGAATCCAAAAATAACTTCATGTAGTATTAAATTATCTAGCTAGACATCTATTTTACTATAGGCCACTTTTACTCCATTCATGGACACTTGTAGAAATCTTCAGTTAAGCAATAGGTTCATCCTGTTAAAACATTCATCAGAATCAATAAAAACAACTCCTAATATTTATCAGTCTTCACAGTAGGAATGGTGTCATCGTGACAAAATTGTTTAAGGATAGTACTTGACACATTCATGAGACTCCTATAAAATTTCCTATTTTTGTTATTTAGCAGACACCTAATGTCCCTTTCACATATATCTCAAATACATTAAGTGCAGATATAGGTGGTGGGTTGAAGGTGCTCGGTCTTCATAAGGGGTCATAAGTATAATTTTTACAAAAAAGTACTTCAGAATTCAATTTTCTTGTGAAAAGTCTAAATTCTTTCAGCATGGTAACCAAGTTAACCGTTCTTTTTAGTTACAAATGTTAATCTTTTATTTAACAAATTAATATAGCTGTTAGCGATATCAGTCTCAGTGAAAGGATACATTTTAAAGTCACCTTTAGTGATAGCTGTTATCCTTGTTTCATTAAAATTATTTAAAATGCCATTAATAGTTATTATTTTCTGTATAAAACATTGGCATTAAGAATTCAATAGTGAGGTAACATGCACAAGGTACAAGGTTCGATCCTGACCTCTGAACAATGCCTGTTTGGAGTTTGCATATTCTCCCTGTATCTGGGTGGGGTTCCTCCCACCTCTGAAAAATATGCTGAGTGTTTCCATCTCAAACTCACCAATGAATGGAGCTGTTGGCAGCAGCACAGACTCTACATGGTGCCCTATAGGGGGACGAATTGTACAGACCAACCGCTTTGGGCTTCTACTGTGGTGCGCAGTATCCTCAAGATAGGAGAACACAGATAACAGACTGTGCACTGCGGCAGGGCTAGCCACTTGATGGTGTAAAATATGGTTCTAGGTGATTCAGTCATCTTGACTAATGTCACCAAATGGGCATGGGTAGTTACTGGTGGTAAGTCGGTTGAGGACCTGGCCTACTCTGACCTATGCCAGGGACCCATGATAATGGTGGGAGAGGTGTATATGTCCCTATTGGCCATTGTGTACCTGCCATAAAGTCCAGCAGCCCTGGGTCAATAAGCTACTGGCTGGCCAATGTCTAGTGGACCATCCTGTATGACCTGGAATAGTTCTGTTGATCAAAAGCTGGACATAAAACCAACCAACCTGCCAAACATGAACTGAGAATTGCTACACTTAATGTAGGTTCACTGACTGGATGCAGCTTGGAAGTGGATGACATGATGATAGAGAGGAGGTTGGACATCCTATGTATCAAAGAGATAAGATGGGAGGGCAGTGCAGAAAAGCCACTTGGCTTGGGATCCAGAGTCTACTACTCAGAAGAGGGACAGGTTAGAAATGGTGTAGGAGTTGTGGTGAAACAGAGGCTTCAGAAGGCAGTGGGGGATATCATCAGAAGTAGTGACAGACTCATGGCAATCAGAATCCAGTGTAATGATAAAGCAGTATTCATAATCTCAGCCTAGGCCCTACAGCAGGGTTGTGATAGTGAGGAAAAAAGTGCATTCAGACAGCATTTGCAGGACCTACTAGATAAAGCAAGACAACATGAATTGGTGTTGATAATGGGTGACTTGAATGCACATATCAGGACAGATAGAACAAGATACGAGGACTGCCTGGGTCCACGTGGGTGGCAACAGGAATAAAGAAGGACTGGCCATTCTAGACTTCTGTCTGCTAACACATGGTTCAGAAAAAGAGACAGTCACAAGATCACATACAAGAGTGGCCAACATGCAACTCAAGTAGACTTCCTCCTAGTAAGGAAAAGGCACTAGGACAGAATCCATGATTGAAAAGTCATCCCCAGTGAAACACTCAGCCCACAGGTTGCCACAATCAGCTGCAAGCAGTGGTCAGAGAAGGCTCTAAGGTCAACAGAGACCAAGCTGAAGACCTGGAAGTTGACTGGTAAGAAAATACAACAGTTCAAGGAATTACTCTGGGGTCTAGCACCACAAGAAGAGGACGAAATAGGCTGAGGTGAAGAAGAATGACAGAGCCTAAAAACAGCATGTGTGAGGACTACACAACAGATATGTGGCAGAGCCAGGTATGGAAATAAGGTACTTAAGGTAAGCTGGTGGTGGTATGCAGAAGTCCAGAGAGTCATCAAAAGAAAGAAAGAGTGCAGGAAAAAGAGGGAGATAGAAAATGCCAACCAGGCTAGGAAGGAATACTGGTTGGCTAACAAAGAAGCTAAGAAAGGAGTTGCAATAGCAAAGAACAGGGCATCATAGGCACTCTCCCGGCTTCTGGAACATGACTCAGTTGGTGGCACAAAGAAACTATTTTAGGTTGCAAGGCAAAGACAGAAATGTAGAAAAGATACTCAGACACCCTTCATAAGGGATGCCAGCAATGACCTGCTCACCAGTCCACGGGACATCAAAAGCAGATGGAAGTATTTGCAGCAGCTTCTTAATGAAGAAAACTCCACAGAAGCTGTACTGCTTCAGAGACAGCCTGCAATGAGAGAAGAAGAATAGCCCACTCTAGAAGAAGTAAGAACAGCACTAAGGAAAATTAAATCAGAGAAAGCAGCAGGCACAGATGAGGTCACAGCAGATATGATAAAAATGCTAGGTGAGATAGAGGAGAATTGGAACTCTTTACCCCACACCCTCCAAAACACACTTGAATCTACCAGTTTCAAACTACTACTATTTGAACATCTATCCAAGAACTGGCATTGCTCCTGTGCCAAACCTGACTGACAAGATATCTATAACTCTCTCAACACACTGTCCACTCCTTATCTCATTTTCTCCCTCTCCACAGTGTTCATTACTACTAAAAAAATAAATAAATATATATATATATATATATATATATATATATATATATATATATACATCTACCTGACACGACAGTTCATGATCGACATATGATCGACAGTCGTTTGGTTCGACAGTTTCGACATTTTGATTTCTTCCCGCCCCCAGCGTTCAATGGAATATATATATATATATATATATATATATATATATATATATATATATATAAAGGAAAACGTATTTGTTTATAACTATTATTTAATATGTACACAGTACTAATTTTATTTTTCTCGATTGCCACGGTGGTACAGCGGTAGCATTGTTACCTCACAGCAACAGGTTCTCCCGTTCGATTCTCGGTTTAGCTTGGGAGTGCCTTCTGTGTGGAGTCTGCATGTCCTCCCCATGGTTGGGTAGCATTCAAAAGACATGTGTGCGTAAATGGGCATGCCTCCATTGAAGGTTGGGTGTCGAGCTGGCACCTTGGCGTTCCACTGTGGCAACCCCTTACCGGGAAAAAGACAAACAACAAATAATTTTATTTTTCTCACAGTGATCTTCACTAAAATGCTTGTGAGTTTTTCTTTTTGAACCTGTATCTACTAGAAAACTGTATTGAATACTTCTTTATATAAACTAACTAGATGATGTGTATTCTCCATCTTACTGTATGTGTGCTATTGTACTATCTAATTATTGTATTTTGCTTATATTTCTGTGGAGCTTTTCTCCCCGGGCTTCCACTGAAAATGTGCTTCTGGCCCAGTCAGACTTTCCCAGGAAGCAAATGTAAATAAATAAATAAATAAAATGGCTCCAGAGGGTACTTATAGTAGTGTGGCAAGAAAGGCATATCCCAAATGACTGGAGAATAAGCATACTCATGCCAGTGTACAAGAACAAAGGGGACATCCACAACAGTGGGCAGTACAAAAGCATCAATATCCTATCACATTGCATGAAAGCTCTGGAAATGGTGATTGATAAATGGATACACAGAGTAGTAAAATGTAAGACTGGAGATGAGCAATTTGGATTCAGATCAGGATGCAGCATAACTGACCTGATATTTGCAATGAGACAAATAGTTGAGAAGAAGCTAGAGATGAGGAAAAAGTCCAACTGGGAATAGACTTGGAGAAAGCATATGACAAGGTCGAAAGAAGGTTGATCTAGGCAGTACTGCTGTGGTTTGAAGTCTGAGAAACATTGGTAGAATTAGTTCAAGCCATGTACAAGAACCCAATTACTCAAGTACGTATAGTGTTCAGACTCACAGAGGGGTTCCCAGTGGGAGTGGATGACTGGTGTACACCAGGGTTCATCTCTGAGCCCACTGCTGTTCATACTGGTGATGGACTACATTAGCAAACTGGTTGGAGGGGACAGATCAACAAAGCTGCTGTATGCAGATGATGTGGCATTACAGGCAGACTTTGAGTGAGAACTTCAGCAAAGGATAGGGGAATGGAATGCAAAACTGAAGGCACATGGGATGAAACTAAACACAGATAAAACAGTGGTAATATGGCAGCAAACTGGGGAAATCAGAAGAAGCTGAGAACTGAGATAGAAGGGAGATAGCAGAACAGGTAAATAGCTTCAAATATCTAGGAGGGGTGGTTGAGTAGAAGGAAGTGTGAATGAAGAGGCCAAAGCTAGAATCAGAGGGGCTGCAGCCAACTGGCATAGAGTGTCATTTGTAGTCTATGACAGAAGAATTCCAAAGAAACTGAAAAGTAAAGTGTACAAGACAGTGGTGTGGCCAGTACTACTGTATGGTACAGAAACCTGGGCAGTAAAGGCAGAGCAGATGAAGAAGCTAGAGGTGATGGAAATTAAGTGACTGATTATGGTGGTAGGATGCACTTTGTGGGACAGATGAAGAAATGAGGACATAAGAGCAGAAGTCAAAAGAGCTCCAATTGCAGAAAAGATCAAACAGAACATTATGGTAGTTTGGACATGTGCACAAAAGCAGAAGACAATCTGGTGAAGAAGATTTGGGACAGACAGGAAGAAGGTAAGAGGAAACGAGGATGTCCAGCAAAGAGGTAAATGAATTGTATGAAAGAAGATCTGAGACACTCAGGCATGAATGTCAAAGAAGGCAGGAGTGTGGCATTGAAAAGAGAGAGAGAGAGATGGTGACAGGTAACACTATTCCCTGACCCCATGTAGAAAATGGGAAAAGGGGGGCTGATAATGATGATGTTGATGAGGATGATGTATCTGCTGTTCTTCTTGTTTTGATGACATGTTCCCTCATGATGAATTTAGTTGTTCAAAATACAAATGGATGATCATAAAACCTTCTAAAACATCACCCACTACATTTAGTAACAACCTGTTACCAGTATTTTATCTCCTTGCCATCAGATAACACTAGTTCTGATGGTGTTTTTTCAAAACTTAAGTTTCTAAGGATTAGGACAAGAAAAAATAATCCCTTGGTGACTCTAGCTCTTATGTGTTATTTTCAGACTTCTCAATGGCCCTGATGGTTCTAAAAATGTATTGATTCCTCATTAACTGGCTCCACATTCTCTGGTTCCCCAAATGTGTCCAGAGTATCTAAAGTTTTATTTTAAGTGCAAAAAAGTATCCTTCCCTTGCTGGGGCTTGTATCCCAAATGTTTCACTTAATGATCAAATGCTTTCTTAACCTGGGGGAAATGAGTAAGCTGTAAATTTTGTCAGCATAGTCTTTTTTATCACTTGCTATTTTTTTTCTTTTTCCAAGCCAAAGTTTGAACCAGGCAGTCCTTTAATCTAGATAATACTTAACCACATTCTTGTTTAATCTTCTGTTAAGTTTCAGTTCAGTCTCGTAACTTCCTTTTATAATGCAGAAATTGTATGTTTAGTGCATTTAATAAAAATTTCCAAGTACCCAATTTCTATTCTTTCAAAGAATAAAAGTGATTCAGTGTGTAGTAGTCACCCTTCAACTATACTGGTCAGGTGATTAAACAGTCGTAATTCTTTTAGTAGAATATCCCACTGCATACAGTCAGTCAAATGAATTATCTAACTGAAGAAAATACCTCTCAACTGTCCAGATTTTTACAGAATGTCCAGATTTTTGCCTTATATTTTTGTCCAGTTCTTCACAACATTTTTGGTTTCTTACAAATCACGGATGATTGAAGTCAATAAATAATGGCAAGCATTTGAGTTTCAGACTTCCAATCCTTCAGAAAATGCACACTAACACAAATCCTGCTATTCTAGCAACTTGCTAAGTGTATAAGAACAATATTTAAATTATGTCCCAATTTTTGGGCATTTTTTCTTCCATTATTTTAGGCTTTGATCTTGTGCAAAGAGGTTGAGAGGTATGCTGGAGAGACAAAAATGTTATGAATATCCATACAAGGTTATATAATTAAAGTGCAGATTAACTGATTGCTATCCCATAGTTGTATTGTTTAGTCTGTGAATATGATGTATTTATCAATGATTCTAACATTAAATGGAGGAAAGTTTCTTAAGCCTGCACCATAACTATCGCATGACACCTTTATCCAATTAGCTGTTGATTAACAATAGGCTTAGGAATAATGCAGCAGCCAATCCAAGCTGCCTGTAGGGTCTGTGATAATTCAGGGTTTTAGAGAACATGGAAAATCACTGAGTAAAGCATTTGATGGGCAAAACTGGAGCTGATGCCTTCTTATTTTATGCAGGCAAGCACAACCATGGGCTTCATTTTAGTTGCTAGCAATGAATCTAGCAAAGGGTCTCATACACAAGCACTAAGACTGTGGTAGGATTACTACAGTAAGCTGAGGGCCGTATGGTATTACATGACACGTTTACTAATTTCATTTTATTAACTATAAGAAAGAAAACTAGAAAACATCTTTCAATGAGAAATAAATAGCAGTTTTAGACCCTATTAAAAAAGCAGAATGTATTTATGATTTGATGTCTTACATATCCCATCCATGCCTGTGTAAAAAATGTTGGTGTTTGTTGTGAAGAAAATCCAAAGACACCTGCATTAGGGATAGTATGGCATTATAATAACAAATTAACAACTTAAAGCTAAAACATGAGTTGTGTCTTTATTGCATTTCTAAAATACAACAAATACTAGATTTAGTGTTGTTCATGCACCTACCGCTCCAGCAGAATGCACGAGTTTGGAAAGGGTATACCAACTCTTACTGTAAAGAAATCTCATAAGTATATTAGCCACAATAATGTATTTCAGCCTGTTAATTTCTGACACTTACACAGCCCCACAGATTAACCATATCAAGTATATTTTAACAATGATCATACAGCTGCCCTTTGCTTTCACAGACAGGTGCAGTTACAGCTGAATAAAATAAATAGTACTTCTTGCTGAGCAATTGATTATGGACAGGAATAGCTTGAGTAACTTAAAACTTGACTATGGAATTGCAACTCTCCTGAAGCTGACAGGTTTTTTACAGTAAGGATAATTAAAGTCAAGTTTATGGCAAATCGAATTGCATTACTGTGGGTAAATTCAGGTTTGCTTAAACTTTGAATGAAGAGTTTTAGAGAAGAGTGTGGCCTACACCCTTATAAACTGGGAATTGCTGGTGATGTCTTATTGTGCCTGTTATTCTGTGTCTTTATTGTGGTTTAAGCACTTGGGTTCTAAGTCAGTTACTTTACATTGGGAGGATTCATGGTCTAGACTCTTGTGGCAGAACAGATAGCCTATACCCTTCTAAGCTGGAAATTGTTGGTTGAAGGAATTTTGTGTCTGTTATCCTGAAGTGTCTTAGTTTTGGCTTAAGCACTTGGGCTCCAAATCCAGCTGTCTTACATTAGGAAAGTTTGCTGTCTTGACTCTTGTGGTGGGAGAGTGTGGCCTACACTATTCTATGCTGGTGAATTGCTGCTTTATTTAAACTGTTTTTGTTGTTGTGACTGTGATTTTATGCACTTTGAATTTCTAGTACTTCTGCATTTTATAGCATAGACTAGATTTACACTTGCTGAATCTAAACATTTTGTTATCACTTGATCACTAAAACCAGCTCTTCAACGAGATACTGAAAGATCTTAGGCATCCATTGCTTCCATCTAACTATATGTGTTTGTTTTTTCTCTTATATTGCCCTTTTGATTTGTATTTGCATTCTACTGTCTGTTTGAATTGTCTGAAATGTTTTTTGCCGCATTTTACTGTACAATGTACTAGTTCAGCTGTAGCATAGCCTAGTTCTAGATTTTCTGTTTCTAGGTCTGTTGTGTAACTTCTGTGCATCAAGTTCAAGCCATCTTTGTTGGTGAAGGCCCTTCTGTACCCTTGTAGGAGTAGAGTGCTGCCTGGGTCCCATCTAATTGCAGATGATTGGACTAGAGCTCACAGATAACATCCTTATTGGCTAGTTTGTGTTAAACGGGTTATTTGTTTTTCTAAGCCCCACATTTGCACTTGTTTTCATGTAGTATATTACTGTGCAGTGCCATATAACAGTGGTTATCATTGGTAGTTATAGATGCAATTGTTTTGCTTGTTAGAGTTTCCCCTTAGCACTCTGCTTGTGTTTCTGCAGAGGTTTTTCATGGCCCTGCTCTAGTGTCAGGTAGAACACTAAGCCTAGCCTCAGAGGTACCAGAACACCTCTCACTCTCTAGCTATTCCTAAGTGTGACCTCTTTAACTGACCATAGAAATTTACCTAACACTATGGACGGACAATTTCCCACAGTTTTTCAGCCAGATTGGTCAACATGGGCAGCCTGAGGCAGTGCAGCAACTGCCTAATATTCACCAACAACCCTGTACTCCTAGTTCACACAAACTCAACATGTGAGAGATGCAACTATATTAAGAACCTTGAATCCATGCTCTCTCACACACCATTCAGTACATATGACAATGAGTGGGTTATCAGCATGCACACCTCACCTCCTACTTCACCCAAACTCACATTACACACACCTAAATATGCGGAGGTCCACACCAGCGACCGCCAAAACACAAACAGAAACACACTACACATAATACTTCCTCTGCTGAGGACAATACTCATAACAGCTCATGCACGAGTGTCTCATCTGTTAACCCCTTAAGGTAAAACACCAAACCAAACATATTAGTCATAGGTGATTCCATTGTGAGACACACCGATTTCCCTCTAACCAGACTAGATAAGGAAAAGGTCATGGTCAGCTGTCTGTCAGATGCAAGGATACTCCACATCATACATGCGCTCAAGCATCTTAACAACAGGTACTGTTATGAGTCCATCATAGTCCATGTTGGTGTGAATGACATGAGATGTACTTCTATAGACTATATAAAGAGAGAAATGACTGAACTCTCAGACTATGTGTCTCATGCAGGTATGTCTCTAGCCTTAAGCAGCATTTTACCTTCACCTAGAAGCAGAAAATGATTGACTTTAATAATTGGCTTAGTTTCTAGTGTCATTCTAAGGAGATCCAGTGTCTGACAGCCTGGGATGATGTGATTGACAGACCTCGATGCCTTGCCAGATACGGTCTTCGTCTGTCACCCCTGGCTAAGTATTTTTCCACCTCCATAGTGACTTTTTAGGCAGTGTCTCAAGGACAAATTTCCCAGTGTAAAAACTCCATCTAAAAACAACCTCAAGGTTATGCTGCTAAACGCTAGGAGTCTTAACATGAAACTGCACTCACTGGAAGCAGTCCTCACCTTGGAAGACTCAAGCATTTGTGCAGTCACAGAGACATGGTTCAAGGCTGTGGAGAGCACCCCAGCCATACAGAGCTACATCTTTTTCCGCACATTCAGACCACATGCTGAAGGTGTGGAAAACTAAAGGGGGTTGTCCATCAATATTCATTGAAGATAAATACACCTCCAGACTGGTTAAACAGTACGATTCCCTAGAGATACCTCAGATGCAATTAACTGCTGGTAGGGCACCTATTCAAGTCACTGCTAGCTACAGGACCCCCTTCATGATTCAGGACACCCACTCTTCCTATTTGGATCTACTTGAGTCTATCAAGATACATCCAAGCTCTGTGGTTTTGGGGGACTTTAACTACCCATCAATTGACTGGGTAAATTACACGTGCTCAAACTCACTTGCCCAAAGGTTCCTCGACTTTGTTAACTTCAGTGCTTTGGACCAGCTTGTTGACACCTCCACAAGGGTGCCAACATCCTGGATCTGATACTTACCAATATGGGGGACCACTGTAGCACCCCCACTGTGAAGTCTTCCCTGGTGAGATCTGACCACAAATCACTCTCATTTGAAGTAACTATGAAACCTGACCCCCCCAACAGCAACTAAACTAAAAATCTTCTCCAAAGCAGATTATAACATCTTACAGAATGGTATGAATAGTTTCACTGTACTCCCCACCTCAGATGAAACTAGCAGCTATGCAGAGTTCTACACCAATGTATTATACAAACACCTGTATAACTGGATTGACTTAGCCGCACCTGATAGGGCCAAAACAAGCTCCTCAAAGAAGAGTAAACTACCTTGTGGACAACTGCCATTAACAAGCTTTACAATAAAAGGAATAAATTGCTATTCAAGAGTAAGAGGGAGGAAAACCTAAACTGGAAACACTCACTCCTCATCTTAAACAAGCGAATAAGGCATCTTGTGAAGTTCTCCAAAGCAAAATATGAATACAAATGAGCTTCCTCAACAAAGGACAGCCATAAGGCATTCTTTAGTTACATACATAACCTAAAAGGAAAGGCCCATGTTTGTGCTGAACTGGTACTTAATGAGCCTGTGGACATAATTAACACGTTGGCCGACAGGTTCAATAAAGACTTCACTCCACTGTCCCCACCACACATACCCTATGACATCTCTACCATCTGTTCCCCACTTTGTATCTCTAAAGATAAGTTCATAAATGCCCTCTATAACTCCAAAAACAGCATCTATGGGACCTGATAACATCCCAGGCTGTGTCTACATGAGCTCCAACAAGAATTAGCAAAACCATTGGGTACGCTTTTCAATCATAGTCTAAGCACCAGCTTCATCCAAGGTGAATGGAAAAGAGCCACTGTTATCCCCTTGCACTGATCCCAGGAAATATAAATCTATTAGCCTGAATAGCCTTATCTGCAAAGCCATGGAGCGAATCATCATGGACCTTATCAATAAAGATATAGGTAATCTCCAAACATTTGACCCTACTCAATTTGGATTTGTCAAAGGGAGATCATGCCAGTTAAACCTGGTGGACCTCTTCAAGACAGTCCCTAAGGCCCTGGATCAGGGAAAATCTGTGCATAAAGCCTACCTAGACTTAGTTAAGGTGTTTGATACTATCCCTCACTCAGGCATCATTGACAAACTCACCCAGCTAGATATTAACCCCTATATCATTAGATGGGTTGCTAACTGGATCACTGATAGAACCCATATAGTCAAACTAGGAGAATCCACCTCAAACAGCAGACCTATAATCAGTGGTGTTAAACAGGGATAAGTCCTGGGACCTCTACTGTTTGGAATCTATTTCTCCAAAGTACAAGCAAAAATTAAAGGTCTGTGGCTGACAAAGTTTGCTGATGACTGCAAACTGGGAGTGATCATAGAATCTCCAAATGATATCAACGTCTTAGAAGAGGGTCTTACACAAACAAATGATTGGTGCTAAAGTCATGGCCTTAAACTCAATGCAGAAAAATGTATTATCATCCCTTTTGGCAAGAGTGATGTTCCTGCTAACTACCAACTCAATAGCAACACCTTAAGTACACATTCAGTGGTGAGAGACCTGGGCACAGAGGCTGACAGCAACCTTACCTTTGTCCACCATGTCTCCACAGTGCTAAGAAGGGCATTCTATATTACTCATCTCATATGTAAGGGCATTGCCTCCAAAAAAAAGAAGCTATAACCTCCCTGTACTCTTCCCTCATCAGGCCAATAATTTAGTACAATGCCAGTTTGGTATGTACCTATCAAAGGACCTGTAGCAATTTGAGAGACCACAAATGTTCTTCACAAGGAAAATTCAAGGTCTTCAGCATCTGTCCTATGTGGATTGTCTGAAATCACTGCCACTTTATTCTGTTTCATACAGACTACTCAGAGGTGATCTCTGCCTTGCATATAGGGCAATCTTTGATCCTGCTTTATTATAAATGCTGCATATCCATAAGTCAAATGGTACATGGGTTGCTTGCTCTAAAGACCTTAACCTGGTATGTGACATTAATAGAACCTGCTGGAGGGACAGATTTGTCTCCCAGAGGTTACCATACCTTTGGAACAGACTCCCATTTCATGTCAATGTATAAAGTCTCCAGACAATGGAAGACATAGTTCTATAAGCAGATTCCAATATATATTGTTTATCTTGTTGATTTGGTGGGTCCCCATTAATAGAAGTGAAATAATTCCAGTATGAATCTACACTGTAAAAAGTTTCTTGTCTGATAACTTTATGTATGTATGAAAGTTTACCTTTATCAGAAACTTTATGTTGTAAATTTAATATCAAGTAATCAATCAGTGTTGGAATAGATTCTTTAACAGTTATAGACATTAAATCTATTTTATTAATGAGATGTTGTCTAATGGTCTGAACCTCTAACCAGCAAGTTTCTCTTAGATCAAATTCTTGTTTTAAGAAATCTAGATTTTTAACTTTATTATCAGATATCAACTGATACCAGTACTTTAGATCATTATCTATAGCTAAATGAGTTCCTTCAGAAGTAGATGACAAAAGCATACCCTGAGTATACATTATAGGAAATACAATAAAATTCCATTCCCTATACTTAGGGTGCATGAATATAAAGTTACGATAACTAATAATAATATGTAATGGGTAACAAACCATATGTTTAGGTGTAATAGGTGAAGTACAAAATTCCTTTAGTAACCATAACATGGAGTTATTTACAATCATATTTTTATGTGTTAAGGAGATTTTCATGAAGTGTATACTAATTAGCTCCCAATAATCTTTCCATTTTGTGACATATGACTGATCTATTAATAAAGTAATAACTTTTACAATAGAAGAGATAGTATATAAATTAAAGTCTGGAAAAGAAATACTCCCTTGAGACCAGCTATTAGTATGTTTCTTTAATGCAATCCTAGGTCTATTAGGTGCCCATAAGAAATTTAACATTAGTGTGTTCAGTTTCTTGATAATTATTTTTGTAGGTGGAAGTATTATTGATTGTATTAAATATAAAATCTTGGGGAATATTATCATTTTAATAATTGTAAGTCGCTCCTCCATAGTAAAAAACATATTATTCCAGGTATTAAAAATATTTTGTATATTAAGAAAACAGGTATTATAATTATTATATATAATAGATTTAATATCTTTAGATAGTATTATACCTAAATAAGTTATCTGACCTGAATTGGGTACATATTTAGTAAAATCACTAATGAGAATATTTTTTCGTGTATATATAGGTAGTATTTTAGTTTTTTCTTCACTGAATATTAAACCAGAAATACTTTTAAAATTCATCATGTTGTCAAATAGAGACTGTATAGAATAATTAGATCCTGCTGATGTAATTAGAACATCATCTGCAAAAAGTTGAATTTTGGATGTTGTATTTTCATCTATTTCAAAACCCTCTATGTCAGTACTGTTTCTGATCAAATTAGCCCAAGGCTCCATTACTAAAGTGAATAATAGTGGAGAAAGTGGACATCCTTGTTTTGTACCTTTAAGAATGGGTATTTTTTGTGAAACATATGTTCCTACCTTAATATAAGCCAACGTTCCTTTGTATAAATGTTCAATTAGATTTACAAATGCATCTGAGAAGTTTGTGCACTTCATTAAGGTAAACAGATAGTCCCAACTTACTGAATCAAATGCTGAACTTATATCAAGACTAATAAGTGTTAAATCTTTCTTTTTCCTATTTGCAAAATCTATTAATGTTAAAGTTCTTCTTATATTATCAAAAGTATTTCTATTTACAATGAAGCCTGTCTGATCTATATCTATAATGCCAGGAATGATTGTCTTCAATCTATCAGCAAAGATATTCATAAACATTTTATAATCAACATTAAGTAATGAGATGGGCCGATATGAAGAACATCTAGTTGGATCTTTATTAGGTTTTAAAATTGGCAAAATAAATGTATATTGCCAAGATGGGGGTTATTAACTCAGTTTGGGCCAAAATAAAACCTTATGTATTAATGAATATGTATTTTTAGAAAGGATTTTATATATCTCTGGTATAATACCATCATTACCCGGTGCTTTGTTTGATTTAAGCTTATTTATTTGTGTAATAACTTCTGTATATGAAATACTCTTGTCCAATAGTTTAATCTGTTGTTTATTAAGCTTTTTATTCATATTTGTGGTTATAAACTCCTTTATTTTATCTTTAGGTTCCATGTTAATATTATTATGGTTAATTTTGTGAAAGTGATTTCTAAATTCATGTAGTATTTCTGGTATACTAGAAACATTCTTCTTTTTCCTTAGAGAAAAGATTTCTTTGATATGGTTTTGTTTATTCAACAATTTTTTGTTTTATTTTTAAGTCTATGTAAGTATTTGGGACTTATTGAATAAGACAAAAACTTGTATTTCTCTAAAGTTATTTTAACTTTATGAGTTAAAATTTCTTTGTATTTCTCATTTAGTTTGTTTATTTCTTCAATAACTTTCTTGTCCATAATATTTTCTTTATTATTATGTTTATAAGAGTCTAATTTACTTTGAATATCTAACAATTCCTTATCCCAAGATTTCCTTTTATTATTATTCCATCTGATACTTTGTCCATATAGATATGATTTTAAGGCATCCCAAACATAAACAATGGAGACTTCAGGAGTGTTATTTATGTCTAAAAAATGTTTTACTTCTGAAAGTATATATTCTTTATAGTCTTTAAGTTGAGTTAAGTATGCTGGTATCCTTTTGATCTGAACATTATGAGTATTTTTATCATGAATTCAAAACAATTGAATTATGATCAGATATAGGACATGAGATGATTTTGGAATTAATTAAATCTGTTACCATCTGGTTAGAAATAAAGACCCTATCTATTTTTGAATAAGTTTTGTATCTATTAGAAAAAAAGGTGTATGGTAATGATTTTGAATCTATCTGATTATTAATATCATTCAAATGATAAGAATTAGCAAAATCCTTTAAATGTTTTGCATTAGATGTAATTCTTCTCTTTCCTATAGTGGTAGTATCACTTTCATGTAGTATACAATTAAAGTCACCAGCTAAAATAATATCTCATATAGAGAATGATATGATCTTATCAAGATGATGTTTCACTGTATTAATACCAATTCCAGGTATCCAATAAACATTAATTAAAGTGTAAGTCTTCCCATTAATTTGTATTGTAACCATACAAAACATTCCTTTGTCATCCTGATAAGACTTAATGGTTTTAGGAATAGGCATACTTTTATTCCATAAAATAGCCACTCCTCTTTTTTTCTGAGTGTGTACTGAACTAACCAATACTGTATATTTGTTTGTGGCTAGTTTATCAATATCTTTTTTCAAGAGATGGGTTTCTTGTAGGAAGACTAAGTTGGCCTTATGTAAATTAATGTATCTTATTAGGCTTGCCCTTTTACATGGATTATTCAATCCATTAATGTTTAAAGAAATTCCTTTTAAAGATGTCATTTGGCATTTTTAAAACTTAAGAATCTTATGATCAAAATAACAAATAACAAGATAAGTAATGTTACATCTCCTCCTTTAGGTGTACCTTTAAATATAGCTGTATTTATTGAATCTCTTATGGGATTTCGTATAGGATTCAATTTTGTTTGTAGTGACAATGAATGTAAAAATATATTGTGGATGTCAAAACTATATACAAATAACAATGAACAAGTGAAAATAATGTAAGGATTAAACCTTGCATCCAGCCTGAGTTGTAAACTCCAACTTAGAGTAGTATTTACCACTCAAGTTAACCCCTACCCTAAGCAGCAGTACGTCAGCTACCACCTTATCAATTTAATACTAGTTATATTTAACTGAAGTTAACAGTTTTCAATTCAATTATCTAGCAAGACAAGACTACACATTTGGTAAAACAGCATCATATAAACTAAAATAAACCTTTTTTTTTTTTTTTTAAAACTGTTCATACTACTATATACATCCATGTAATATAAAACACTTGTATTCAAATAGCATTCAAATAATCTTGATGTTAGAAATCAAGAGGAGAGAAAAATAAGTTCTAACATTCATTTAAATCAAAAACTTTGGCTAATATGATTCAGACATTACATATATTAGGATGCATCTAATTTCTGTCATGTAAATACAGTTAACAGCTTCCAAAAACCTTGAATTGCTTGTATATGAGCATTTACTCAAACTCATTATTGCCAATAGAATAAACTATTGTATTCATAGAAATTGTTATAAATCATACTTCATAGTTAAGCAGATTCTCAGAAACATTTATATACATATCTACATACACACACATACACACACACACACACACACACACACACACACACATATATATATATATATATATATATATACATACATACATACATACACATACACACATATACATATATATATATATATATATATATATATATATATATATATATATATATATATATATATATACATACACATGCATACACACACACACACACACACACACACACACACATACACACGCATACACACACACACACACACACACACACACACACACACACACACACACACACACACACACACACACACACACACATACACACACATACACACACACACACATACACACACACACACATACATATATATATATCTGATCTCACTGAGTTGTATCTTTACTGAGCACCATCTTACATTGCTGTCCCTTCAATAAATCTGTCTGCTTTATACAAAATAATGCACAGCAAACACATTTTAGTAACCAGATTTTACAAACATGCTATACTACTGCTTTAAAATATATCACATGACAATTTCTTCCAGTATAGAGTTATAAAATTATTTATGCTTGTCTATCAGATGAATTAAATGAGTTATAGTAATGTATATGTTTGGGACATAGGTTTTTAACACATATTATTAAGCTGCTATTCCTGTATCTGTGATGTGTCAGTGTGATATCTAGGTCAAAGGTGAGACCAGCTGCTTTCAGCTTCTCTGTGAGAATTCTGAGAGTTGAAGCTTTTGAAGTAGCTCATGGACATTGTGCATGAGACAGCCCACATCCCAGATTGTCTCTCTTAACATTTTGGCGGAAACTTATTAAAACTAGTGACAAACATTCATTTAGCAGTGTAAATGCATCTAAACATGACAAAACCTTCACAATGCATTCTACAGGTTATTACAGACTCTATGTAAGTGAAATCAAGCCCAAAATTATTAATAAGTAGCAAAACGCAACATTTTTGTCCCAACTCAACTCCTATGAATCTTATTATTTACTGTGTCTATATGATCAAAAGTATTTCTATATATTAATAAAGAAAAGAAAAGAGAGTAGAAAGTAAAAGGTGTAAGGCAGAAATAAAAAAATGTAAGAGAAAGCTATAAGAAGTATATACAATAGAATATTACTTACTGTTTATATTAATAGAGTTAAAAATAAAACATATTATTTACTATTATTTAGTTCTAATTATTATTAGTTAAAGCATGACAGATTATTTACAAACAAGCATAAGCAGTGTAATCAAGAAAGTATAATTAGGTAGTGTCATTCCTGTATCTGTGATGTGTCAGTGTGATATCTAGGTCAAAGGTGAGACTAGCTGCTTTCAGCTTCTCTGTGAGAATTCTGAGAGTTGAAGCTTTTGAAGTAGCTCATGGACACTGTGCATGAGACAGCCCACATCCCAGATTGTCTCTCTTAACATTTTGGCGGAAACTTATTAAAAACTAGTGACAAACATTCATTTAGCAGTGTAAATGCATCTAAACATGACAAAACCTTCACAATGCATTCTACAGGTTATTACAGACTCTATGTAAGTGAAATCAAGCCCAAAATTATTAATAAGTAACAAAACTCAACATTTTTGTCCCAACTCAACTCCTATGCAAATCTTATTATTTACTGTGTCTATATGATCAAAAGCATTTCTATATATTAATAAAGAAAAGAAAAGAGAGTAGAAAGTAAAAGGGTGTAAGGCAGAAATAAAAAAATGTAAGAGAAAGCTATAAGAAGTATATACAATAGAATGTTACTTACTGTTTATATTAATAGAGTTAAAAATAAAACATATTATTTACTATTATTTAGTTCTAATTATTATTAGTTAAAGCATGACAGATTATTTACAAACAAGCATAAGCAGTGTAATCAAGAAAGTATAATTAGGAATAGCATTTGAAGAACATATAAACTTTTAAAGGAAAAAAAATGTATCAAATTACTGACCTTATTTTTCCTCTTCAGAAAGAGAAACAAGTTAAATCACAGCTTGCCATTAAATCTCCAGATATTTTGACTAGTTATGAAACAAAACATTTCTTTGCACACAGAGAATAACTTTGATTAAATCTTTTCAAAATATTTGTTGCTTCTTGGAAATGCAGGAACTATATTTAAAAGATTAATAATAAAATAAAATGATGAGAGAGAAAAAAACATAGTACAAATCATTTGTTTTTTAGTCTCTTCTTCTTCTCTGAAGTCTTCCACGAAGTTTCAGTTGCCAGTCTCTTTAACGAAGAACTAGCCCATTCTATTTCTTCTATTTTTCCAAAATCTTATTTTTTGATAAACAGTAAAGCAGAGTCTAAGTCATCGAAAATTTTAGGACCATCAGGAAGGAAGATTTTAAGCTTGGCAGGAAACAGAAGGTATGTTTTAAACTGTGCTTTTTTAAGCTCCCTTATCAGTGGTAGAAAAACTTTTCTTTTAGCTAATACCATGGAAGAATAGTCATTGTCAAAACGCACAGTTGCTTCATTAATCTTAACAGGAGCTTTAGCCCAAGCAGATTTAAGAACCATCTCTTTATCAAAAGATGATAGAAATCTAACTATAACTGATCTAGGATAGTTTTTGTTTGAGTTAGTATTAGCTATAGATCTATGTGCTCTTTCGATACCAAAAGAGAATGCTTCTGGTAAATCTAAAGTTTTAGGGAGCCATGTTGTTAAAAAGAAGTAATATTGTTACCTTCAATATTTTCTGGCAGTCCAAAAATCCTAATGTTATTGCGCCTAGATCTATTTTCCAGGTCATCCAGCTTTGTTTGTAAATGTGTATTTTGTTTCAGCAGAAACTCAGTGTTGATTTCCTCTTCTTGTATTTTATTTTCCATGTCATTCACAGCTTCTTCTATACCTGTCATCTGGATCTTCTGTTGTTGCAGGTCCATATGTAACAAGTCTATTTGTTTTGTAGTTTTTCTATGAAAGTGTCTATTTTAGTATCCATTTTATCCATCTTAGCAGTAAGTTGCTGGACTATAATTATCAGAGACTGAAGTTCTTTCTTGATGCTGGAGTCTTGAGAATTTGTCTTACTGGAACTCATTTCAGACTGATAAACTGACAGGAAAATTTCCAAAGTAATTTCTGACAGGAATATTATTAAGATTTCCTTTCTTTTTTAGATATAGTTCAAGAACTATATAAAACAAACATATTTAGAAAGAAAATTACTTCAAGAATTATTTTTTTAAGTAATTAATTCCTGTCAATGTAATGAAATTGGTGGAGCTGAAGAAATCTGCTGCTATCCTGTGTTCATCCTTGGCCACGCCCCCAGCCTAGTAACTTCCTGTGATCCTATGAATAGTTAGATTGCAAGCAGTTAATGAGACATTCTGATTCCAATATCTGGGTACCAGCAGCAGGACACTCTATATTATTAGATTTAGAAACAGTGTTACTAGAATAATCGAGAATAAATTTCAAAAGTTTTGGTTGATTTGACAACTTTAATACAAGTATTTGAAGAAGAGATTATGCAGACATTTGAAAATCCACAGGATAATGGATGTGGAATATAAAACATGCAATAAGGTTTCACTACATTTATGAGAAGAACTAAGGTAAGGAACAATTTTTCAATTAGACCCAAATGTGTTTGGGGAGATAATTTAGCTAAAAGGATATAGCTATAGTGATACTGGAGACTTGAGATTGAAAAAAATATGTAAAGTCTTGGGAATATTCAATAAAGGTAGTAGGGCCACAGTTTGTCTCATCCATTTGTGAAAATAGACAGAATGAAGTCTTTGCTCAGACCATGGAGGAACTTCTGCAAGTTACAGAAAGAGTGAATGAGACAGAGAGATGAGTATGAGCATGCTAAATGCAAAGTGTGGGTAAGATGGCTGTTACAACATGTAGGGGTAGGTGATCAAAGACGAATATAATGTAGAAAATACTGAACAAGGAGTAACTGACTCCACAGAAAGCTTTTGACAGCTTAACAAAGCTAAAGAACCATTACATGTATTACGACATTATGACTACAATGGAAATAATTCTGACACACAACAAGAAACAAGATAAATGAGATATTAATCATGTGATTTTCTCAGGGACAAAGGAGAAAGTTTGATAATTGTTTCAAAGCTGCATAAGTCATCTGATGACACACCTTTAAGGAGAGGAAGAATTACAAATCCTTTTCAAGGATATGGGTCAACTGATGAGAACAGTTATTGGTTTAGAAAGATGGCACTAACTTTGAGAAATGAATATGAGGTTATCCAGCATGGGAGGATAAGAGGTTCCTATTAGAACCATGAACACTGGAAATTTCGAATGGCATATGGTTGACACCATATGATCGAAATTTCAAGCATTAGAAGGTTAAGCGTAACGGCACTGTTCAGTGCAGAATGGGATAATTTCCCTTTTCTGCACTGAAGTGCGAACTCAGAGTTGGTATATTTAAGTAGGGGGGTGTGGGGGGTGCAGGGAGGCTTCCCCCCTGCCTGCACCATTAAGGTAAGTTTTTTTTGTTTGTTTGTTTTATTATATATTCGAACTTTTAAACTTCGATCATATGTTATCGAACATATGGGATTCGAAATTTAGAAAGTTTGAATATATAATATAGACCCGAGGATAAGTTATATACTTGAAATGAAAAGGGTGTACGTCAACACTAGGAATTATGTATAACAATAATCTAGTAATGACGTATTAGAAGGTGAATATTATGGTTGTTCAGCTGGCATGCAAATCACAAATAAATGCAAGGGGGCAGGAAATCCAGTTGTCCATGGCTGCTGCTGCTGATGGGGTTGTCTCATTGTGTATGTTTATGTGATTTGCTATAAAGTTGCATCTGAGTGCACTTGACTGACAAGAGTACAGAAATTCTATACTTCTTCTTATATAGGTATGTGAATGTGGCAGCTCTGAACTAGAATGTGTTTCTAATTCATGGAGTGTCCAGGAAGGAATACCTGCAATAAATAGTCTGATGAAAAAAATAAAGAGTGGCAATTTGAATACTAATAAATAATAGGTAAAACCTCCATAACACTCAAAAAAATACACAGCAAAAATCTAAATACATCTGCATAGCAATTGTAGACAGACTGTGAATGAATTTTATAAAATAAAGCTGGTCCTTAAAATGGTAAAAATGAATGAATTTAACTAAAGCACCAATTTCTACCAGCAATGTACTGTTTGTGTGTGAAGAAAATAAAAAAAAATTTTCATTAACTTCTTAGCTACTTAATAAAGTATTTTAATGCTGGTACATTTCCCATAGACCCAATATCCCTCCTATAAGTCATGTATGGTTTGTTGTATTGCTAGACAGGGTCATCAGCCTCTCTCAAACTCAGGGTCATCAGACTCACTCAAATTTGTGAAGGAGAAAGTAGAGGACTTTAACAGACAAATAGCCACTGTTGATACACACAGTAAGCCTGAATATTTAATGATAATCCTACTCATTTTGCATGACAGTTGTTCTGTACCTAGGGCAATGCCTGATATTAGGAATAGTCTAGAAGCCCACCTTCCTCCCACCCCAAGTGGCAACACTGGTCCCAACCCTCCACAAACATAGCTTAGATGCCATTTTGAGATATGGTCTCTGCCACAGCTACTAAGAATACACACCTTTATACCATCATGCAACCCTCCACCCTCAAATATCTCTACAAGAGAGCTTTGCCACTCATCTTTCCCCCACACCAGTTCCAGTAGGCACCCAAACTGCTATTCAAACTCAGGTCACCTGAACTGCAACCAGGGCTTTATCCGTCTGTGACAGTGGAGCTGGTTACTGGCTAAATGAAGTAGAACTCAACCAGAAGTTGCTGCTTTTTTACTGAACCAAAAGAAAGATGTCCATATGGAAGCAAATAGTATCACAGCAGGAGACCAGGAAGGATATGATGCTGACTCTCCCTATGTCACCACAATAATCTCCTGGGAAAAAAAAACAAACAAACAAAAAAAAAAAGACAACTACTTTTGTTGGAAGAAGGATGTAATTTCACCTACCATTTCTAACCTCAAGGATATTACCACTCCACATCATGCAAGTACTAATAGAAAATTTATTCAAAAATTCAAAAGTAGTGTCTTTAATACGCAAGCTTTAAAAAAATGGATTTTTTTCCCTAGACACCTGAGATATAATGTTAAATATTCACATTTATGGCAAATACTTAGTCATGTTTGTGTTTTTGAAATAACTGTCATTCCTGATTTTCTAGATGACAGCATCAATTAATCACTTACTGAGAAAATTCGCTGCTCTTTTTCTTTAAGGGCAATGGCCAAAGTCCAGGTAAATTAATGAAGCAGTGGTACTACAATGTGGCATACAGGGGTCAAGTCCTGACTTTAGCCTTCACTGACAGGGTCCTAGCCCAGCCAAGTGCTGAGACTCAACTCTACCCCAGCTGCTAGGGAGTTTAGTGGCCAGCACAATTCATCGTATTGTGTTTGGTTTTGTTGATAGAGAGGATGTTAGGCAGACCCATCCATAACCTCAGAACACATGCTTGAAGCAGTTCTAGAGGTTCATATTTAAAGGGATAAACTCCAGGATTCTCTCCCATTGCAAAGCAAAGAATTCAATTCTTACTCTAAATTTTGACAAAAGTTCAATACTCCTCTCCTCAAATGAGCTCAATGTAAGTGCCTTCAGGCTGGCCATCTAACCTAATCTAACTTAACACAACCTAACCTCACCACTTGTACCTTTTTATCTCATTCCTTCAGTGTCCTCATCCTCCTATCCACTCCTCATTTCAGGAATGTAAGACCTCCTGTCTTAAACTCTTTTGTCTAACTGATAGGTAAATACTGTATAGTAACTTTATATTCTTTTAGAAATGAATGTGTACCAGATTGTTTTCATGCCTTTGTTAATTTCTGTAGATATATTTCCACATTTTTTATGACTGACATCACTGGAGCAGTACCTGAAATTCATCCAAGGTGATCAATCCACTACCCCAGTAAATGAACTTAATTAAGTAAATAAATAAATAAATAATCATTTCATATGATGGGATTTAACAAACCGTTAACAACTAAGGCAGGGCTCAGGAATTTTAATGATGGCAGGTGATCTATGTAAAGGAATGCAGTCCTCTGATGGACAATAAGATTGTATCTGCCTAAGAAATGACAGATTATATTCTAGGTGACAGACATAGAACTATCACTAATAAACATTTTAACTAGTAAAGATGTGAGGCACAATAAGTGTTCTGAAAGTACAACTTCACCATTTATTCATATGGCCAAAGATATTCCAAGACCACTGAGTCTTTTGCCCATTTATATCTTGCCAGAACCATTTTTAAAGCCACATCTCCTTTCTCCAAGGAGGCCATATGAGTCAGTCCCAGAATAAATTTGCAAATACATAACCAGTCATCTAGGTTATGTTCAAAAGAAAAAAAGTAAGCTGCATTACATGCAGGGGAGGCTCATTCTAGAGGTTTCAGAGGTACTGGTTTATAAACTTGTCCCTCTACTACTTTTTATTTATCTTTTGATTAGGATTTAGCTCCCTGGTTCAAATATTGGTGTAGGTTTGGGTCTGTGGAGATGCACGGGGTCCATGACAAGTGGTTCTCTAATGGAGCAGTAAGAGAGACAGAGATCTCCATTTACAATACTGTAAGGCACTGAATAAAGGGACATAGCATCCAGCATTGCTTCATAGCTCCGGCACTTTAAGTTTGTGATATTTTTGGTTAGGTATCTTTTGGATTTTTCAAATTGTTTGATAAGCTTAGTGAGGAATATTGTGAAGGGGCCATTTTACTTGATAATTTGTCTTATCAGTACTGAGTATATAGGAGTAATTATATCTTCTGACTTGAAGTTATTCCCTTGTCAACTAAGTGTGCTAAATAAAGGGATTTACTGAATCCTCTATCACAAGATTGTCCAAAGGGAGGGAATTATCAACCCAGTTTCCAAGGTGTTGACTATATTTTTGTTTTGTGATAGTGCACATTCTATACAGCATGATGACATGTGATGTTGTTTACCAAACAATTCAAGGAACTGATCTGCAAAACCATGTTTATTTCTATTAATTTCACAACTAAGTATATTGTCAGATTCCATGGAGGAAGCTTTTTTAATCTTGGTTTGTACTGACAGTAAATGATCTTTAATCAAAATTGGGAGATTAAGGGATTTAGTTATTTCAGGGTCTTGGTTAGAACAGCTGTGATGAAGTTTGCACTAAATTTGTTTTCAACATTGGTGTAGAAAAGGGGATGTCAATAGTAATATGTTCACAGAGAGTTAAACTATTGTTTCTTCATTTTATAACATAAAGAATCATTTAGAATGATTTTTGGTTTCCGAGACCAGAATAATTTCATGGCTCATTTAGTTGACCTGATACTCTTTTTCATTTTTGTAATATTTTGATATTTTAATTGAGAAGAAGGATTTTAGATCTTGTATATAATTTAAGGTGTTTCTTTCTTTTTTAGAGTTTATTTATGGCACTGAAGCAACAGGGTGGTTTATTTTGAAATTTCCCATTATACTTAATTCTAATAGGGACTAATAACTGGAGGCAGATGTATCTAGTAAAGTTTGCTGTTGTATCAAGGTCAAGGGTGGAGCTGTCAAAATTGAATTTTAATATTTAATTGTAGGGTGGTTTGAGATTACAGTGTTTATAGTCCTTAAATTCAGTGGTGGCTCCTTTATGTTTTTTTTTTTTTTTTTTTTGTAGTTCAAAGGAGAAAGTCTTAAGTCCATGAGCAGTTTTCACTAGGAAAAGAGATGTCAGAGAAGTAGTGCAAGAGGAACCTTTTTTTTTTAAGAATCAGGTCAAAAATGTTGTGCCCTGTAGTAGATTTATTTACCAGTTGCTCAAAGGATCTTTTGTTTATTAAGTCTAGGAATTTTTGGGCATGTCCTTTTTTGGAGACATAGGTGTCTCGTTTTATAGTCGGGTACTTAAAGTCACCCTACATAATGGAGTTTTAGTTAATAGGAAGAAAGAACATTTAGAACAATGAGAAATATCATATGGTCATCAGGGGACAAAGTAAGTGTTCTATAGGATCCTATTGGTTGATAATCCTATATAGAGTGATCAAACAGTTGAGTGAGCTCATTTTGTGCGTACCAAGGATACCTAAGGAAATGCTTTGAAGTAATACATCCTCTGACAAATCTGGAGATTCCACCAGAGTTTTCACAGGGTCTGAAAACAGGAAAGGTGCTAAATGCTGCTGCAGGGGGAATGCTCTCTTTGCATTTAAACCAAGTCTCACAAACTGCAGAGACATTGCTGTTTTACAAATGTAGGAGTACAGGAGTGCTCTTTGCATACTGTATGACCTTAAACAATTCACTTAATCAGGCAATGTTCCAAGGAATTGGACTTTATGCCTGGTAATTACCTAATGATATACCCTGATAAAGGGGTGCAATACATTTAGGCAATTTATTTATCATATGGGTTACTTTATTTACCATTATACAATACCCATCATCAACTTCCAACCAACCGAATGCAATACTTTAGGAAAAAAAAAACATGGCGAACATAAAAGTATTAAAAAATGATAGTACGTTCACTAGATACAGCAAAACTGATCACTAGGCCTGATAAACAGCTAGTAACATCTTATTCATCATCAGAAACCAAATTATGATTAGCTTTCTGCTTTAAAAATAAAATAAATTTGGACTGGACTCCAACTTATCTGAAATTGGAATAGACAGAAAATATGAACACTGCTGATTTAAAAAAAAAAAAGCTAAAAACTTAAAATCAACCTAACTAAAACAATACTTTATACAATGTTAGACCACTAAATTGTCTGAAAGCAACTATATGTATACCATACAAAATACACAAAAAATTCTGAAACATATTCAAAAGAATGCTACACCTTACATCGTATCTCCAGTAGAAAACCACTTGTGAGACATATAATTTATCAACAGCTACATTGATGTTGTAAAGACATATTTAGCAGGCAGTTTACATAGTTGCCACATCTAATGAAAACAAATGGAAGAGAGTTATTCAAATTAAGTAAACAGGCAAACTAAATAAATGGAAGGTGTGATGGTCCAGTTCATGGTCAGTTGTCTATAGCAGTAAGACTAGCAAGCTTAATCTCATGATTCATGAATATGTCACTCATCAGTAAACACATCTTCTGGTATCAGAAATTTCATTTATCACACTCCAAACCTACAGCAAGACCCTGCATATTACATACATATTCTCCATTAAGCCAATGACATATTCAGCACTTTATATAATTTAGCATTTACTCGGGAGTTGCATATATGTGCAAATGGGGAGCATGCAGACTCCACCCACACAGTGGCTAGATGCCAGGACTAAGACACAGACCTTGGAGTTTTGGGTCAGGGATCTTAAGCATTGAACTATTTGTTAGGTAGTAAAACTGTTCACACACTTATCCTGTAGGCAATTTATACTCCCAAGGATGCCTAGAATAATGCTTGCAGTCATTATATTTGTTGTATTTTCAGTATGCATTTCTCTGTATATATTGAGCTATTATCAGGACATTTTAAAAACTACTGGCAGCCTAGACCCACAGGAGTGTTTGAGTATGTGTATAAGAACTTGCAATAATAACTTAATTTTTGATTTTTCTAGGTAAGAAATAACAAGCTAAGTGTTGTATTGCCTTTGTCCATATCAGAATTTGTTTTTATAATAAAATGAAATTTCAACACATGATCAACATTTAATTATTTTTTTGACATTAGTTTCTGATTGACAGTTTCAGGAAACAAACTTCAAATGCAGGAGATTCTGAAGTCTCTAAACTGAGACAGTCTTACCATGAAATGAATAGAATTCATGATGTGCTGAATGTTTTGGTTGGTGCAGGTCTCCTTTTCCAGATTTGGATCAGTCAGATATTTACAAAGTCTGCCAGGATTTTTTTTTATTACTACTCTAACCACTGACTACTGGAAACTTTATGATAGCCTTGACTAAAAAAAATGCTTTGAACTCTAATGGTGTCATCCCTCTCTCGCTCTCTCTCTCTCTTCATGTTAGGGGTCACCGCAGCTGATCATCTGTTTCCATTTCTTCCTGTCCTCTGCATCATGCTCTGTCACACCAACGACCTGCATGTCTTCTCTCACCACATCCATAAACCTTATCTTAGGCCTTCCTCTTTTCCTGTTACCTGGTAGCTTCATCCTTAGCATCTTTTCCCAATATACTCAGCATCCCTCAACAGCACATATCCAAACCAACATAATCTTGCCTGTCTGGCTTTGTCTCCAAACCTCCCAACCTGGACTGACCCTCTAATATATTTATTCCTAATCCTGTCCACCCTCGTCACACTCAGTACAAATTGTAACATCTTTTGCCACATCCAGCTCTAACACCTGCCTTTTTGTCAATGCCACTGTCTCCAACCAACCCATATAACATAGCTGGTCTCACTACCCTCTTGTAGACCTTCCCTTTCACTCTTACTGGTACTTGTCTGTCAGAAATCACTCCTGACACTCTTCTGCACCCACTCCATCCTGCCTGTACTCTCTTCTTCAACTCTCTTCCACACTCACCATTACTCTGAACTATTGATCCCAAGTATTTAAACTCATCCACCTTCGCCAGCTCTACTCCTTGCATCCTCACCATTCCTCTATCCTCCCTCTCATTCACACACATATATTCTGTCTTAGTCCTGCTGACTTTCATTCCTCTTCTCTCTAGAGCATATTTCCATCTCTCCAGGGTCTCCTCCACCACCTGTTCCCTACTCTCACTACAGATCACAATGTCATCTGCAAACATCATAGTCTACGGCGACTCCTGTCTGATCTTGTCTGTCAACCTGTCCATCATCATTGCAAATAAGAAAGGGCTCAGAGCTGATCCTTGATGTAATCCCACCTCCACCTTAAATGCATACATCACTCCCGCCATAGACATCACCGCTGTCACACTACCCTCATGCATATCCTGTTCCACTCTTGCATACTTCTCTGCCACTCCCAACTTCCTCATACAATACCACAACTCCTCTCTAGGCACTCTGTCATATACTTTCTCTAAGTCTGCAAAAACACAATGCAACTCCTTCTGACCTTCTCTGTACTTCTCCATCAACACTCTCAGACCAAACATCGCACCTGTAGTGCTCTTTCCCAGCATGAAACCATACTGCTGATCACTAATCATCACGTCCCTTCTTAACAAAGCTTCCACTACTCTTTCCCATAACTTCTTGCTGTGACTGATCAATTTAATCCCTCTGTAGTTACTACAGCTCTGCACATCACCCTTATTCTTAAAAATTGGTACCAAAAGACTTTTCCATTCCTCAGGCATCCTCTCACTTTCCAAGATTTCATTAAACAATCTGGTTAAAAACTCCACTGCCTTTTCACCTAAACACCTCCATGCTTCCACAGGTGTGTCATCTGGACCAACAGCCTTTCCATTCTTCATCCTTTTCATGGCTATCCTTACTTCCTCCTTGTTAATCCATTGCACTTCATGATTCACTATCCCCCATGTCATCCAACCTTCTCTCTCTCTCTCATTCTCTTCATTCATCAACCCCTCAAAGTACTCTTTCCATCTGCTCAACACACTCTCTTTGCTTGTGAGTATGTTTCCCTCATTATCCTTTATCACCTTTACCTGCTGCACATCTTTCCTAGCTCGGTCCCTCTGTCTAGCCAGTCTGTACAGGTCTTTTTCTCCCTCCTTATTGTCCAACCTTTCATACAACTCTTCATATGTCTTATCCTTAGCCTTTGCCACCTCTCTCTTTGCCATGCACCTCATCTCCTTATATTCCTGTCTACTTTCTGAAATTCAGATATGCCTTAAAATCCTGTCCAGAAAAATATGAACAGGAATACAGGCATTACACACCTTTGGTAATGTCTTACACCCAATTTGAAATTACTTGACTTTTCTCCATAAAAGTGAACACAGCTCCATGAATACAGGGACTAAATGATATGAGAAAGTGGCCCTTGGACCCAGTAATACTATAGTATCTCCCATAAGACATTTCTGGGTAAAAGGTCATATAACTTCTTCAGGTCTACAGAACACAAGTAGGTCATACTGAAAAGGATACATGAGCACTTGGAAGAAATACAACATCCCAGTTTTGACAGCTACACGTTTTTTAGCCACTATTGCTGAATTATACTGGCTATGCAAACCAACATTCAGCAGTGAGAAATGCTTATGCTTTTCTACAGCTTGCCATCCTCGGTGGTTTGTATAGTTTCTCTAACAGGAAATAAAGGCATTCTTACAATCAAACACAAACTGAATATTCTTTTACTGCAGCTTGATTTTCCCCATCTCTCTGGTCTCAATCAAAAATGTAGTAAAACAAAACACCACAATAACTACTACATGCACACTGAATTCACATTCTTTTCCTTCCTCATCTTTATGAATATTTCAGTTTCTGCATTCTTTTTCTTTAAACCTGTATACTTCCTTTCCTGTTTCTGCCTGCTCTAGTCGTTTCAAGAAGTCTGTAATTTCATAAATCATTATTTTACTTTTAAGTCTACAGAATCAACTGAGTAGCTCCCCATCCTTCACCAGACTGATCCATACATTCCTCTACTGGGGCAAAAGTACTCTGGTTAATCTGCTGTTTGGTCGAGGTGAAAACCAAGTACTAGGAAGTTGATCAGTGTGCTGATCCTTGGATTGTTCTGTTATCACCTCCTCAGCAGTTGGTATGTTCCTGTATAGCTGCTCAGGAGGTGCACATATGCTAGTTTACATGTGCTACGTCTTGGTTAAGTGGTGGACCTTTGTGCAGAATGGCCATACTAATGCCATGAGCTGAGCTACCTCCTTCTCCATGAGACAGATACGTTTGTATCACCCACTCACTCCAACTATCCGCTTCCCATTTCCTCTATTTTTTTATATTCTTTCTTCTACCCATGCACATTTTCCTTAAGCAGTCCTGCCTGGTATAGAACTCCCACACTAATAAACCTTTCAAATACACTTTGATGTAATCTAGCTGTTTGGCTGGACTTTAACATGGCTGTCTCTTGCAGACAGTCAATATTCCCCTAATGAAATGCTAGTCAAATGCAACTTATCCAATGCTAATTCTTACCGACTTTTTAATCTGTTTCACTTAAACAGCAGACTCCATTAACAGTCCTACTTGAATGTGAACCTTAAAGCTCTATTAGATTTATTCAGTAGTATTTTTTTCTCAAATATTTATTTTATTTTCAATTAAAATAACATTTACATAATATGTTTAAATATCATTTTAAACAACTATATACAATATTTACAACAGCCTGACTTTCAATTATATGCACTGTATGTTATTAAATATAGAATTAACAGATCAATTATCAGAGATACGATATTCATTATTGCAGAGTGTCCAACAAAGATATAGCTTTCTTCCAAGGATTATTTACCAATGGCCTGGGATAGATTCGTAGTTCTTTTATTTTTATTTCTATCAATGCAGTTGTCTTCAGTAAAATGTAGAATTCTTCCAAGGCCGGGGATGTATTTGAGTTCCACTTTCTGATTACGCATTTCTTAGATATAGCAAGTATTGTCCATTACAAATACATATCTGTCTTATTCAGGTAGGGATCTTCATTTACATTTAGAATTATCAATACTTTAGTTAGGGTAAAGGATTCATTAAATAAAGCTTGTAAAAAAGTGATTGCTTCCATTCCAGTATGATTTAATTTTATTACATTCACAAAAATATGAAGCCAGTCTGCTTTATTTGACTTTTCACACCTCCAGCAAAAACCATTTGTAGTAGTACTGATCTTTTTAATTCTATCTGGTGTTAAAAATGCTCTGTGTACGTATTTCCAGTTAAATAGTTTGTAGTACTGTGTGTTAGAGGTGTAATTAACTAATAGTAAGATGTTAGTTTTAATTTCTTCTGTTAACTGCAATGACTGACCTTTTGTTAAGAACTGCCAGTATGATGGTTTGGGAATTGTTTTATATGTTATTAACTCTTTATATAGATTTGAAATGGATTTTTTCTTTTCACAACTATTATATATAAATTCATACAGAAAACTTATTAGATTTGGAATATCTTTAAATGAGGAATTATCGATTAATCTGCATAAATCTTGAGTATACATTAGAATGCTTTGTAAGGTTAACCATTCCTGTGTTGGAATATTGTAAGCAGTTTTTATCATATGTATATCCAAAACATTTATTTATTTATACATTGAAACCAGCATAAGAATCCATTTTGTTCCCAGGAGGTTATTGTTTCCCTATATATTTTGTGATGAAAGTTCTTAGTGATGGTAAATGGGGTTATAAGGTCAAACCAAAGTTTTAAATCTATGTTTGGATTGATAAGTTTCCTAAAGGAATTGATGTAATGATTAATCAGTGTTGTTTTAGAAGGTTTTGTTATATTATATTGTATAATAGTATGTACCAGGGTTTGTTTGATTTGTCTACTATTAAAAATGTTTTATCAGATTAAATTCATTTGTTGATATAGCCGTTGTTAATTCTTTCCAGTTGGCAAAATAATTTGGGTTTATCCAGTCTATTGTAGTTTTAAGCACAGATGCTTTTATATGTTTCTATTTCTGGGCAGTTCAATCCTTCTTGTTTCCAGGGTCTAATGTGATGAGTTAGAGCAACTCTATTCTTTTTGGGATACCATAAAATTTTTATTAAACATGAGTTTATTTCTTTAAGAATGCATCTTTCAGGAATTAACTGTATTGCTGATACTATATATAATATTTTTGGCAATAAGACCATTTTTATTAATTGCAATCTGTCTTCAAAAGTTAATATAATTTTGTTCCACTTTTCTATATTTTTTTATTGTTTCAATAATGTTTTTATAATTTATTAATATTGTTTCATTTATATTTTTGCATAACACTATTCCTAAATAATTTAGCGTACGTTCTTGTTTTCCTATGATGGATTTATCTGTAACTTGTAGTTCTTTTTTCTTATTTTAAAATAGAAATTTTGATTCTGATCTATTAAAGTGTAGACCTGAAATTTTATAAAATTTCTCCATTACTTCTTGTAGCTCTTCTAATGACTCTCTGGAGTTTGATAGGGTTCATAAAATATCATCAGCAAAAAGCATTATTTTAGATATGTACTGATCATAGACTTCTATTACTTTTATTCTTGGATTATTCCGTATTATTTCTGCAAGTATTTCTATAGCCAAAGCAAGTAAAATAAGAGAAAGGGGGCATCCTTGTTTAGTACCTTTTGTTATATGTATATAGATTCTGAGGTGAAAGGACCTACTTTAATGTAGGCTAAGTTATTAATATATATATATTTTAGTAATAGGATGAAGGGAGGAGGAAATTCAAATAATGCTAAAGTTTTAAATAGAAATCCCCAGTTGAGGGAATCAAAGGCTTTTTCTATGTCTAATCTGATTACAAGTGTTTCTCTATCTTCTTTATTCACATGATCTATAAGAATAAGTATTCTTGTAAGATTATCATGTGTGTGCCTGTTATATAAAAATCCAGTCTGATCATTATTAATTGTCTTTGAAAGTGGGATTTTCATTCTGTTAGCTAGTATTGACATGAATATTTTATAATCATTATTCAGTAATGATATAGATCTGTATGAGGTGCAAAGGTCTGATGGTTTATTATCTTTTAGAACTGATGTTATAAGAGAATATTTCCACGAGGGTGGTATTTTTGCTTCTGACTGGACTTCTAGCAAAGTTTTATGTAAAAGGGAGATTACTGTTGAAGGAAAGAGTTTGTAAATTTCCATAATTATACCATCTATCCCTGGAGCTTTGTTAGATTTACTTTCTTTTTTCTTGTCAACAATTTCTTTGTAGGATATAGGATTTTGTAGGTCTAGTTTTACGTGTTCAGGATTTTTTTTATATATTGATAGGGTTTGTATCTAAGTTTATTTGGTTGGTTTCTAAATCTTCTTTTTTGAAGTGTTCCATATAATGGAACTGAAATGTTTCAATGATGTCTCCTATATCTGATACTTTTTTTCCCTTTCTTCTCATGATATATACTACTGATGTTATTTGCTTTAGATTATATTCTAATTCTTGTAGATAAGTTATGTAAATATCTGGGGGATGCGGCTAATGAGTTGATTTTCAATTTTTCCAAGGCTAGACAAGTTTTGTGTGTAGAATTTCATTATATTTTTTATTTAATTCCTCTATTTCTTTTTGACTTCTGGACAATTCTGATTTTTTTAGATTTTGCTGTCAAGAGTCTGGCTTGCAAGTCTACTGACTCAGATTCCCACTCTCTAACTTTGTTTTTGTACCAGCTAAGGGTCTTACCGAATAAATACACTTTTAATGAGTCCCAAACCATGACTCTACTGATTTCTGTTGTATTATTAAATTTGAGAAATAATTGTAGTTCTGACAACATCCAGGGTCTGAATTCTTTAATTTTCATGACATATTATAGAATTCTAGTTGAGAGGATTAAAGGATTAAACTCTATTTGGAGCTTCATTACCAAAGAGTCATTATCTGAGAAGGGGCATGGAACTATTGAAAAGTTGAGGATGTTTGTTTGTAAATCTTGAACTATGAATAATTTGTCTATTTTGGTTTGTGTTCCAAATCTATGGTCTTTATAGGAAAATAATAAGGATTTATGATCTTTTACTTTAAAAGTGTCAATTAAATAAAATTAATCAATCCATTTTTTAAGGATTTTGAAATAGTTGCAATGAGAAAATACTTGGTGGTTTCAGAAGCTTCTAAGCTACAATTAAAGTCTCATTCCAGTATAAGATTTCCTTTATAATTGTTGGAAATAAAATCTAGGTGTTTTTTTTAACCGTTGCTGCTCCAATTCCTGGGAACCAATATAGATTAGCTAAGGTCCATATTCTGTTATTAAATTTAATTATAACAAATGCTAGTAGACTTTCTTTATCTTCATATTAATAAATAACTTTTGGAGTGATTATGTTTTTCTTCCAGAGAATTGATACTCCTTTTGTCTTTGTTCTATAGGAGGATTAAGCTAAGACTGTATAGTACTTAGGGTTCCAAATAAAGCTGTCATTAGTCTTAAAATGCATTTCCTGGAGAAATACTACTTGTGCCTTATTTAGATTTAAATATTTTAGTAAGTTTGATCTTTTATTTGCATTATTTAAGCCATTAGTATTTAATGATAAGAATGTTAAATCCATTTCAAGTTATTGTTGGAAGAAACTTTTTGCTTCTTTTTTTATTTTGATTATAATAGTTATACCATATTTTCTGATAACATTGGATGTTATTTTTATGTGTGTAAACTTGGGAGTATAATTTAATGTTCTTTCTTCTTTAAATATAAGTAGGGTACATTTCTGGTCAGGCTTTAAAAAGTACTTCTATAAAACATTAATTCTAAAGTATCAAATACAAGTAGATATGAATTTCCCATTAAACATGGAATGAAAGTAATTCCTAATCCAATAGATAAAGATAGATTTATTGGATTATCACTCATACCTTTAACCGACAATATCAACTGAGCTCCATATGTTAACTTATATGGATAATTTTCTTTAAAGAAATATGCAATTCTATATTATTCTGTTATTGTTAAATCACTGACACAGCACAGCAACAATGTAAAGAAATATAAGGCTGGTATAGAAAGGCAAGCTCAATAACTCCTCGGTCGGACACAGTACAAAGTACACGAGTTTATTGCACACAACACAAAATAAGACAAAATAAGAAATTTTGTGTTGTGTGCAATAAACTTGTGTACTTTGTACTGTGTCCAAGCTGAGGAGTTATTGAGCTTGCCTTTTTATACCAGCCTTATATTATTCTGTTATCGTTCTATAGTATTTTATATATCAGGATGGAATGTCAGTAGTGTAAACAATTATCATGTTGACTTAGAAAATATCCAATATTTAGTTACCCTTAAGAGATCCCAAACATGTCAGATATGTCATTTGGATAAATTAAATTCAACAGAGGAGCATACCCTAAATAAGCCAACAGCAAATAGATTATTACTAAAATAATTTGACTAAAAGGACTCTACAGGAGACAATGCGTGATTACCAATGAAATATGAATTTACTGTAGGTGTACTGTCTTCCTTTACTTTCCCACTCTTCAGCTCACCAACTTCAACTTACACTTATAAAAAGACATGGCTTATCAGTGGTATCCTGACTCAGAGTAGAGGTGCTCTACATTCTAGTGTGCAGTGCTTTTACATATTTATAGATTTACAAAGCAGAGTCTAAAAATGAACTATGATCACCTTGACAATTCCCATCCTGCATAGGGCACCTCCTGCTTCCAGAATGGGTAATCACATCAGGTCTAGAATGAATGTGAAGGTACCTATATGGTAATCAAGACTTACCTTGGGTAAGTATTAATCAAATAGTATTTAGAGCATCTTAGAGAGTTCTCAGGGCAGTTGGAATACTCTTAAGCCTCTCTCCTCCCTTGACCAAAAACAGAGATTTGCCTTCCCTTTCTTTCCCTTGTTTTAAATCAGTACTAATAAAAGAAATTCAGCAAACATAGGTAAACAGAAATAACATTCAGTAGTCCGTCTTGTACATGACTTGCAATCCATTAAACAAGTCAATGACTAACATTACTTTAGTAAACATTATAAAGACAAATTAGAAATAATTTCCAAGCTCTTTAAATTTTCTAATAAAGCAAAAAGTTAACAATAAGCTATTTTAACGAAAAGTATAAAGCATTCCAATTTTTACTTGCATGTATATATTTCTACTTATATTGTAGTGTCAATAGCTGTCTTTGAAATCTGTACAATACTTCACTTCTTCAAATCATTCCTTTTTCAATTCAGGTTTTGTTTTGACAAAACGGCAACAATATTTCAAGGGCACAATTAATATTTAGACTGATGTTTCAAATAAATAACTTGTCAGTTGCCAATTGAGTTAGTTTAGAATGTATGGTTAGTGCAAATATAGCATGTTGCAAAAATAATATATATTTTTTCGTGTGCTCTAGAGACTGTCATATGCAAGTGACATATATAATGTAGCATATATAGAGCAGATAGCTTATGGATTCAGGTTGTTAAAGTAAATTATGCTTATTAATCAGGCAGTTTCATTTAAATTCACAAGTAATTTGGGGACATTTCAGTTGAGTTTCCAGGAATGTGTAATCCAATGTGAGTAATTGAGTCCACTTTTCCTCATAAACATATGTCACAATTCATTAAACTAAGCAGAGTCTAACATCTGTCTAATAATCATTATAAAGACAAAGAATAGCAATTTCCTAGCTCTTCAAACTTTCTGATATCGCAACATGTTGACAGTAAGCTATTATAACTGGAAGACTAAAACATTTCAATACTTCATTGTGAATATATATTTTTACTTTTACTGTAGTGCCAAGAACTGTCTTTGAAATCTATGCATTACTTCACTTCTTTCAAGTCATTCATTTTACAGTTCAGATTATATTTTGTCAAAATGTCAATAGCATTTCAATGGTACATTTAATATTTAAACTGATATTTTAAATGAATAGATATCAGTTGCCAAATGAGTTTGTACAGAGTGTGAGGTAACTGCAAAGATAACATTACAAAATGTAATATGTATCTTTTCATGTGCTCTAGAGACTGACAATTTCAAGTAACATATAAAATGTATCCTTTACAGTGCAGACAGCTTGTGAAATCAAGCAGCTACATTTCAGTGAACATGTAGTTTGGGAACATTTCAGTTGTGTTTCCAGGAATATGTAATCTTGTGAGGATAAATCATAAAATATTTACAAATAATCCTACTATGTATTTATTTTACCTTGTTTAGGTTGTTTTTCATTTTAATAACTAAACAACATTACTTTTTCTTATTATTTGTTATCTGTGAGGCTAAATGCACTTCACAGATTCACAGTGTCCTTAGAAACTGCAGCAATTGTTTACTGTTGCTATGGCAACACAAATAGAATGTGAATAAAGCTTCACTTCTCCTAACCAACAGTACATTTTTCCCTCTTTTTTTTTTTTTTTTTTATGTATTTGTTAATTCAAAGGACAAGCCACGGTAGTGCAGCGGTAGCATTGCTGAATCACAGCATAAGGTTCTCCCGTTTGATTCTCAACTGGAGAGCCTTCTGTGTGGAGTCTGCATTTCCTCCCCCACGGTCGAGTGGCGTTCGAAAGACATGCGTAGAATGGGCGTGCCTTCATTGAAGGTTGGGCGTCGAGCTTGGCACCTCAGCACCATAACAATCTACTGCCAATCATTAGCAGGTCCACTGTGGCGACCCCTAACCGGGAAAAGTGGAAAGAACAACAACATATGTACATGAATGGAACATTTCAGAGTTAATCACGAACATGTCCCCAATCCCAATAAGCATAACAGTGACTATCATTAATCTAATAAATATTCTAATAATTAATTAAGTTCACTATTCTAATTAGTCTACCTTAAAACTAGATTATTTTTAGACTATTAGTTATCTATGTGTAGATAGTGCGTTATCAAATATATACAGACTATATTAATATAGTAAATAGAAGAGAATTTAGAAAGGGAGACTAGATGCAGTTAAAATAAATAATGAGAAAAGAGAGAAGAGATAAAGAAAAGAGAAAATTAAGATAAAATACACATATACTATGTATGTTGATCTACAGTATAAATATTTTATGTGCTATATAACCCTCCTTCTGTGAAAGAAAAATGCACTGTTTTACATACCCGAGATAATGTGAAAACTCTCATGTGTTATCTATTTTCAAAAAATATAGATAAAGATTCCAGTAGTTAGTTGTCTTTGTTTTAAAATTCCAAGCAGTAAAATTGGTCCTTTAAAGTAATGTTAAAACAATTCATATCATAGTAGATGCTTTGAGAAATTTGGCTGTAACAGTATCAGTCTTTTGCTTCTTCTTTTTGACATCTGTCCAGACATTTGTTTCTTTTGTTCTCTTGAGAGAAGGTGACATCCAATCCATATTTTCTGGTAAACTAATAACATTATTAGTCTTAAAAAATGAAGAGGCTTCCTCTAAGTCAATAAAAGTCCTCATCTCATTGGCATACAGTTTTCTTATCTTAGCTGGATATGCAAGTTGTGCCTTGATGTTATTTTGTATCAGAAACGTTATCATTGGCCACACTTTTTTTCCTTTGTTCCATTATTCTAGATGAACAGTCATTATCAAATCGTATCAGGCTCTGTTTATATTTTAGAAGTGCCTTCCTCCAAGCGGATCTTAAAATCAGTTCCTTGTCCAAGTATGAAAGAAATTTGATAATTATTGACCTAGGAGGAGAGTTTGAGTTTGTGGCAGGTTTCCCAAGATCTCTGTGTGCCATTTCAATGCCAAAGGAAAGTCCTTATTTTAAATTTAAAAAGTCAGGGATCCAGCTTGATAAAAAGGAAATAATATCCTCACCTTCTGTGTTTTCAGGTAATCTGAAAATCCTGATGCTATTTCTCCTCTCCGTATTTTCCAAGTCATCTACTTTATTAACCAACCAAGTGTTTTGTTTAAGAAGCAGTTCTTTCTGTGTTTCCTTTTCCTTAAGTCTGCGTTCTAAGTCATTTAGAGAAACCTCTATCCCTGTTATCCTTGTCTGGTGTTGTAACATTTCCTTGAGGGTGTCAGCCTGCTTTTGACTGCTTGTTTTAAGATTTTCCAGTTTCTCTTTAAAATCATCTGTCTTCAAAGACAACTCCTGCAGGGTAGATTCCATCTATTGTAGTTCCTTCTTTAAGGCAGCATCCTGGTGAAAATTCTTTGAGTTGCTCATTTTAACAAGTGACTATATCTCCAAGCTTTTAGACAGGAACTTATTCGTAAAACTACACCAAAGTTTCTAATTATGTAAATTAGTCCTTTATCTATAAGATTTTATACTTTGAAGAAAAAAAAAAAAGAATATTTTTTCCTGTCTTATTTAACTAGTTATATGGAGCTCTAAAATACTGCTGCTTTCAGTTAGCCATTCAGGCTACGCCCCCCTTCAGTAGTATTCTTAATATGATAGACTGGTATAAGTCAGCCAAGTTTGAAGTTTTGGCAAATGTATGCATATTTTATTATGTATCAGTGTCCATTACAATTTCCAGGTTTGGCATCTATCACCCACTTTACAGGTTATAAGTTTTTTCTAGTTAGTATGTATTGGAATAAGGTGTTCCGTGTCATAATTTTCTGCCTTTTCTTTTTTTTTTTTTTTTTATTCATGTTCTGCTTCTTAGTTTATATTAATTGTGTGGCAACCTTTTTACAGAGTAATATACTGACTCTTTTTTTAAATATTTTGAATTTATAGACTATGGCACCTCCTCTCCCCATGGTGGGTACCGTTATGTAACCAAGAGCTAAGGCAATGACAAAAATCTAATTTAACTTACCTTCTTCTTCAATCGTGTCATGACATCAGCCATAGCCCCATCATTACTAAATCCATTATTCTGTTCCACAAAGATGAAGTCAGTACTAAATTCTGCACTTCTCTCCTTCAGTAGATATTTTTGTTTCTCTAGAAAGGGTGGTTGGTCCTAAAATAAATAAATAAATAAACCATAATTATATTTTCATCAGCATTATGATATCTTCCTGATGGTTTCTGATAATGATGGAAGCATACCCTTGTTTGCACATCTAATGTTAACAGCAAAGCATTTCATAGTCACTGCTAGCTAGAGACAGTGGTTAAATAACAATAAAATATGTGATGGTGTGGAAGTAGATGGCACAAAATCGAAACTCCATGCAAGTAAGGCAAGGTGAAAGGCCAAAAGTAATCCAAAACTAACTGCAATAACTGCCAGCACTCAGAGTCAGGAAAAATGTCCTTCTTTATTCTTGTTCTCAAAAATCAGACCAGTTTCGGCAAACTAATGACTTCATCAGTATGATGCAAAACAATACGCTATTTAATTAGCATAACCATTGATTAAGCTCCACCCCTAATGAAGTAATTATAAAACTTAATTTAATCCTGGTTTTAAACAGTGCCCCCAACCTCACAATGCAAGATGTTTCTTTCCTATTTAATATACCAAGCTAACCTAACTTATTGCATTTAGTGTAACACATTTTGTCTATGACAGTGAAATTAAATACTGCTAAAGGATGTTTGTCAGAGTGTTTATACAATGCATTAAAGGACCGACAACTTCTAACGTCACTGATATCTTTATAGATATAAGTTTTTAATGGTCTGGATATTTGTCCAACATAAAATGCTGAACAAGTGGATATGACAAGATAAATTAGCTAATCAGAACCACTGCTGCTAAAAGTTATGATATCAAAAATGTTTGCTATATTACTAGATGTAAATTGTTTCTTTTTTCCTGACATACTTGCATTCAGGACAATGCTCGCAATGTTAACAGTCCAACAAAAGGCTACCATCCATGGTTGTTTGTTTATTAATATTAGGCTTAATAGTTTTTTATAATGATTAATACAATTGCCTGTAGTTCTACCTCTTCTGTAATAAAACAGTGTACAGGTATTAGCTCACATAAATTGTCTGACATTAAAATGTCTCAATGTTTATTAATCAAATTTCTGAAAAACCAATATTGCTACCAAAATTAGTCACTAATCTGAGTGTGTCATCTTTACCTCTATTTTTGATTTATTGCAATAATTGTGATCTGTCAAGATTTTTGACATAATTCCGAGTTGCCTGTATATCTTGAAAGTTATATGCCCTATCACAAAATCTCTAAACAAGATCAAGTTCTTGTTGAATGAATTCATCATTGGAAGAACATATTCTTCAAATTCTTACAAATTATGATTCTGGAATATTATGAATCCCTTGTTATGAGGTATGATGACATCACTCTGAGCATTTAAAACCTCGTTGCTCAACATTATGTCATCATACCTCCAAAAAGGAAGCCCTGAATCAGAAAGTGTTCTGTGTTTCTGGTGCCTCTCTTACTCCAGCTGTATCTGAAAATTGTTCAAATGGAATGGAAACAACTACAGCATCTTTTTTAATGACTGTTCAACTGCCAGAGAGGATTGCCCTTCAAGAAAGATCCAATTCAGCACGAAGGTTAGATGGAAGAAACAACCAGGTCAGACTGTTTATCCAAACATCAAAAGTCAGACAGCAAAATGAACTCAACAGCCAGGTAGAATACTGATACTCAGTATAAAATTATTAATGGTGTTTTAAATCTTTCTAGTTTTACTGTGATATGTATATCTAGGGGCCTGAATTTTGTGTCTTCTTGTAATGGTGACACTAGTGAAGCCATTACAGATTTAAGAATGTTTGTTAGAGATCTTAACTTAAAAGCTCTTTATATAAACAAAACTATTGCTGTGGATGCACCCAAGTGTAAATGCAAAACTTCCTTTATACCTAATAACATAACCCTCCTGAGTGATTTTCAAACAATGTGTGAAAAACAATTGTATGAAATGTTTAATACACATAACCAACATAAATTTTATAATTTAAGTAAAAATGATAATCTAGCTCTGAAAGAACTGAATAAAAATAATGACATTTTTACTAAACAAGTAGATAAAGGTGGGGTTGCAGTGGTAATGTTAAGTGATGATAGTACTTTTAAAGGGTCTACTTTAGTTTAGCAAATGATGAGATGATTGAATGCTGTTAGTTTGAACACTAAATGTCGAACCGGCAAAATAGCAAATGGCCGTAAAAGCAAATTTTTTTCCCAGGGAAAGAAATCGCTGGGCCGGCCATCCAGGTTGTGCCATTTCCTTCACTGTAGTGCGATCTCGGAGTTGTTATATTTAAGTAGGGAGGTGTGGGTGGCACAGCCCCCCACATAGGGGGGTGTGGGGGTGAAGCCCACCACTTCATTTAGTGTTTAGTGTTTTTTTTTTTTTTTCTTGGGGAAAAAAAATTGCTGTTCTGGTTGTTTGCTGTTGTGAGTTTTCGCTCTTTAGGGGTCGATATAACAAAGTTCGATCATCTGATCATTTGTTGTTATAATATAGACCCCTTTTAAAGTGGTAGATACAAGCTTTGTTCACCAGTTAATTTTTAGTTGTAAGTCACATTTATACAATATGCAACTTACACATTCTATTACTTTGGATGAGTATATGTATATGAAAGTGATGCATCCTGTTATACCTGTTATTTATAGTCTTCCAAAGATCCATAAAGACCTTGCTAAGCCCCCAATGAGACCACTTGTTTCAGGCTCAAGGTGGGTGATACAGTTCATATCCATTTTACTGGGAAAAAATGTAAACCTTATTAGAAGTTATATTAAATATCCAAGAGACTTTATTATGCAATTACATAATGACAGCAATAAAGTTGAATCTGTAATAGATAAAGTTGAAAATAATAGTGTTTGTAACACTAGATGTAAACTCCGTATTTATTGTCATACCTAATGACTATGGAGTTAAAGCCATTAGGCACCATCTATGCATGTACACAGACAAGAGTAGCACTCAGGTAGAAGCTCTCTGTGCTGTATTATCACTTGTACTATGTAATAATGTATTTTTGTATGATAAAATACTATACCAGCAGGTGAAAGGTATCGTGATGGGTGCAGCCTGCCAACATTTATACTAATCTTTTACTTTCCATTTGAGAAGATGAAAATATATTCTCTGACACATCTTTTTGTTAGAAATATAAAGTTTTTTAAGCGCTTTGTGGATGATATTTTTTTATTGTGGCAGGGCAGTACTGAATCTTTTGAATCTTTTTTTTTGCATATATTATTTCTACTACATCTTTCTCGAAGTTTAAACCTAGTTATTCGAAATCAGACATAAACTTTTTGGATATTCATATATATAGTAAAGATACTACAATAGACACTAGAATATAGAGAAAATAATTTCAAACTGCTAGATATTTACATAACACTAGTATGCACCCCTCCCGTATATACAAAAGCATTGTGTGCAGTCAGTTCCTTAGAGCCAGTCGGCTAAATACAGATATATCTGACTGTGGCAAACAGCTAGATGAGATGGTCACAGAATTTAAAGATAGGGGCTATAGTATTAAACTGTTAGAAGAAAATAAAAAGACACGTGTTGAGTGAAAGAGATGGTGTAGTTAGACCATATTTCTCGGATATAGAAGAAAGTCCAACTAATGGGACTGTGAATAATATGGATAGTACTTTCAAAAATGAGTTTACTATATTATGCAATATAATGCACATACCAGTAGGGTTAAACAACTTATAAGACAAAATATATATATATACTATATACATCTGATGTGATTAAGGAGATCATAGGTTCACCAGCTAGTTTTGCAGTTAGGAAATGCGGGAATCTGAAACTACAGGTCCGTTATAAAGACTTACAAATGTGCTTTAGGAATGCTATAATAAAAACTAAAAATACTGTGCCTTTCTATGACTGTCAGTTTTGTCACTGTATAAATAACAACAACATTTTTCTATACCTTAATACAATTAAGACATTTTATTTTCACGTTTGACACTTGCAAAACCAAGAATGTGGTTTACTTAGCCACCTGTGAAAAATGCACTTCGTTTTATGTTGGAAAAGCCAACAGGGTGTTAAAAGAAAGGATAGCCCAGCACCTATCCAATAAACATAGGGAGGGGGAGAGTAATACCTTAGCTAAACATGTCATAATCTCAGATAAATACAGTTTTACATTTAGGGTTATAAAAAACATTGAAAGAAGTATTAGAAGAGTGGATATTGTGTTGAATACTGAGAACGCTATAGAGTATATGTGGATTAATTACTTTCAAGCAGATGTGCTCCCTGGGCTGAATGATACTGTGAGTTTAAAACCTGTTCTTAACAGAAGGTTTCTTTTTCCATGAAACAAACACTTAAATGTTTGCTGTAATTTTTTTATTGTTGTTGCACTTCTATTGGTTCATATAGCAATAACCCATGCCTAGGTGTGGGTAATGCTGGATTTACCCATGGTTGGTGTGACTTGGTCACGAGGGCAAAGCCTGAGTGGCCAAACAAAGCCAAACTTGGGTAAATCCAGCTTTACCCACACCCAGAAGTGGGTTATTGTTATTATACAATGACATTATTTAAGAAAAAAAATTATTACTTTTCTTAAATAATGGCGTTGTATAATGCCTCCTTGCTGCCCTAATGCAGCTGTCTGGTATTCTGCATCAGTTCTGATGTATTGCACATGCATATGGTTATGCAGTACATCAGAGCTCTGGGCAAAGCAACAGAGAAAGCAAGATCTCCGTTGCTTTATACAAACTATTTTGCTATGTTAAATGGGTTTAACATAGCGAGACAGCTTTAAAAAATGTAACGGAGATTCTCTGTTGCTTTTCTTAAAGCTGTCTCGCTATGTTAAACTCGTTTAACATAGCGAGACAGAGTGAAGCAATGGAGATTTTGTGTTCTCCGTTGCTGTAAAAAAAGAATTATAGTAATGGAAAAAGTTCGGGCGACTGGAGCTTTTTGCATTACTATAACTCTGATTTACAGCGTGCATGCTGACCAATCAGCAAGCACGTTTTTGAATATTAATGGGGGGTTGTTGTATAATGTGGTATATACATATATGAAAATGTGTTTTACTATGAATTTAAGCACTGAAGAAGAGTTTTATCTCGAAAGCTTTGCTATTAAACCTATTTTTACATCACTATCTGAGGTCCTTTTGCTTTTTATTCTTGGACTGTTTTGTTTGGAACGCCATACTGGGTGTTTACTTTTTTTTTTTTGCAATTTATAGCAGTAGTAGGTTTTGTGAAACTGCATAATCTATGTTCATAGGTAAGTACTAGGCTTGCTGCCCTTGTGGGCAATTTTAAGCCCAGCCAGTTTCCCTTTTTCTGCTCAAATGAACCTAGCCTGTTTTGGTTAATGATGGCATTACCCAGCCAATAGTTGATAACTATATATTACTTCTAATAAGAATAACTGGGGTCATATCACAGATAATTTGAGGGGACCCATGCATGAGATAAAGCATTTAGGAACTGCCTCTGTCCATTAGTAGTACATTAGTATGTACCAAATCTTTGATGAGAATATTGCATGGCTCCTTAGTCTAGCTTCAAGGCCCATTGCTACCAAACACTGTATTACAAGGAACAAACTGGTGTCACAGATTTCTGTACAGCTGCACATTCACCTCATATTGTCACAATTCTCTACTTTATTTCTGTGGCACTGTTAGGTTTCCTGAACTTATATGGAACAGAAATATGCTTATTTTATTTCCCATTTACAAGTCCATAGAATGGCGAATTCTGACAGCTGCAGGAGTACAGCCAACAATGATGGTACATAAGCACTGTTTTGCTTTATACATGCATCGACAGCATTTATTGTGTTGTGTGATAATCAATCAAGTCCTGTTTATGGATTACTATCACTGGGTACAATGAACTGCCATTAGCGACTCTGTGTACAATACTGCTTGCTACATATACACATAAGTGGTGTACGTTTTGCTCTCATCTGCCTTGGCTAGTGTTTGTGAATTAGATAAATATCCTCTCTGACTAAGTGGTTGCATGAATACATGTCCACACATTCTTACACTGATATCTTGAACATTATATGCCGCCTTTAATATGAAGGTGATATATGCCACTTGATACATTCATAAGCCTTGCTATCATTCATAATGTCAGTAGTCCTGACCAGCAAATAGAAAGAGAACATACTGATGTTATAATCCTGCATACAGAAGTATAAAAACTCGGCTAATCAAAATGAAATGTCAGCTTTAGCATGTTGTTTTTCTTTATTTGTCATTTTTGTCAGTATAAAACGTCTCATTTTAGTCTGTTGCAAGCAGAAGAAGTCATGTTAGAAAGCAGAGTACACCCTGCAGCAGCCATGTGACTAAATTAATCTATAAACATGTCTGAGGTAACGGGAAATGAGTCACTTCTGAGACTTGGCAGCACACCAAATACAAAGCATTTCAGTTGCTGAAGTATCCATTTACAATAACACTAGGCATGTTCCAGCCTGAACCAGATCTTTTTGCTTTCAGAATATGTACTTATGTTATGCAGATGTTGAAAACATTGTGTATTCATATATTAACACTTACATAATTTTACACACTACATCAGGGTAATCAAAACATGAATTCAATTAAATGATATAGGGCAGTGACTATATGATACATTTATTTAGATTTATATATCTGTACATAATTTATACATAGACAGATTCACATACGCACATGCACACAATACTTATATATATGGGGTCTATATTATAACATCGAAGTTCATAAACATTGAATGTTATAATATCGAACCCTAAACACCGATATCTGCAAACATCAAACAGTCAGAATATTCCGAGAAACATACACACAACACAAACACACCCAAAAAAACAGCAATCCACACACATACACTTAAAATACTACACCTAAACCTATGCACTACTAGCTATCCACTTACCTTAACCCAACCCTAATCCTAAGGTCCGTCACTATCGCACACTCACCCGCACCCTAACCCTAACTCACCTAACCCGCCCCTAACCCAAACCTACACACAACCGCACACTTACCTGACCAGCACCATAACGCTAATCTACACACAATTGCATGCTTACCTGACCTGCGCCCTAACCCTAACGTACACACAACCGCACACTTACCTGACCTGCTCCCTAACCCTAACTCACCAAACCCACCCCCTAACCCTCACCTACACACAATCGCACACTTACCTGAACCCGACCCGTAACATTCCAACATATCGAACGCTGAAAACAGGGAAGCCACAGCAACGGCCCATCAAATTCTTTCCCTGGGAAAAAGTTTGGTGTCCTGCACCTTCGCTGTTTTCAGCATTCGACAAAACTGGTTCAATATTATAACATTTGAACTATATAAAATTCGATGTTATAATATAGACCCTATATATGCATATCTATCAATCCATTTCTCTCTCTTACTGTATATTTATATATATATATATATATATATATATATATATATATATATATATATATATATATATATATATATATATATATATATATATATATATATATATATATATATCTATACTTCCTCACTGGTGCAGCGATAGAGTTGTTGCCTCACAGCAAGAGGTTCTCACGTTCGATTCTCAGCTGGAGTGCGGGGAGTGCCTTCTGTGTGGAGTCTGCATGTCCTCCCCACGGTTGGATGGGCGTTCAAAAGACATGCATAAATGGCACCTCGACATTTGTGAAAATCTACCGCCAATCATTAGCGGAATGGATTTCCGCTGTGGCGACCCCTAACTGGGAAAAGCTGAAAGACAACAACAACATATATATATATATATATATATATATATATATATATATATATATATATATGTGTGTGTGTGTGTGTGTGTGTATATATATATATATATATATATATATATATATATATATATATATAAAATATATATGTGACCGTTTTATCCTTTGCTTTGGATGTTACTAGGCACTTTAAGTTTTATGGACATCAGATCTGATTTTAAGCTCTGTTTCTAAAGTATACCCAAATGATCCACTTATGATGTACTGATGAGGTCAGAAAAAGACAGAGACATGCTATGTCTCCAGATAGTAGGGTGTGGGCCTACTGGCATAATAGCACCCATTAAGGTGTAAAAGGTAAAAAGTCATGGACATTCAGAAGCCATGTAGCTGAAACACTGGTATGTCCTTAAGAGGTCTATGTCAAAAGATCAACATTTCAGAATGTCAATTTTCAAAAGGCCGAGACCTCATGGTCAGTGTTCTGAAACACTGAAAACACAATAAATACATTTGTTTTTGCAAGGGGGAAGGCCTAACATAGACACCCCCTTAAAAGATCATTTGCATAAATCCCATGGGCCACCAGTATTGGAGGTTTAAGGCATTACTCAGTGACAACTCCAGTTATAGGTTCATAGGTAGGTACTAGGCTATTGGCCCAAGGGCCTATGTAAGCCTAGCTAGCAAGGTTCCATAGCTTACACCAACCAAGATTATCCAGTTATAGGTTCATAGGTTAATATTAGGCTATCTGCCCTAGGGCATTTATAAGCCTAGGCAGAGTGTGTTTGGCTTTCGCCACCCATTTTAAATTAATTTTGCTCTGCCCTTTTTCAAGGTTAGTATACTGTGCCTCTGTCTAACAGTGACATAGAAGTGATACCCGGGGTAAACCTATGATCTCCTATCCACTCATCGAGAGTCCTCTTGAAGAGAGTCAATGAGGGACTCTGCCTAACCTGGACTGGGATTTTATTCCAGAGTGAAGGGAGCCTCTGGGTTATGAATCTGTCCCTCCAGCATGTCCTATTTATTTCAGTGCTGAGGTTCAAGTCTCTCGAGCATGTAGCTCGATGGGATTTGGATTTTCTGAGGTGCAGCATGTCCATTAACTCCGGGTTGGACATGGCTTTATACGTCAGGCACAGATCACCTCTGAGCAGGCGGTATGCCACTGAGTAAAGCTGGAGTTTCTTTAACTGGGCAGCATATGGCATCTGTTTGAGCCCTTTGATCCTCTTGGTGAGGTACTTTTGGGGTCTTTCCAGTTGCTGCAGGTGTCTGGTAAGGTACATCCCAAAAGGGGTATTGTACTCAATTATGGGCCTGATGAGGGATGGCTTTACCAGAAAGGCTCATCCAGACTCTGCTACACTTTGCTGTGAAGGAAAGGTTAGTTTGCTTTTATTGTTTGTATTACTGTATTGCCTTTCTATATTTTGAATACTGCAGTTTGTTTTCTTTACCTTGTGTTTTGCTTGCATTCTGTTTTAACAGCATATTAAAACTTCAAAAGAGACCACAGCTCTCTCTGTTCTGAGTCAGGCAGAATTAAGAACTGATTAATTAAGGACTCATTCATAAGACAGAAGAGGTCACTTAAGGTTAATCACTTGTTAACAGAGGGGGTGGAGCTAGGAACTAAAATTTCTATTTAAGGAGTAAACTAAAACATTTCAGAGCTTTACCAGAAAGGCTCATCCAGACTCTGCTACACTTTGCTTTGACGGAAAGGTTAGTTTGCTTTTATTTTTTGTATTACTGTATTGCCTTTCTATATTTTGAATACTGTAGTTTGTTTTCTTTACCTTGTGTTTTGCTTGCATTCTGTTTTAACAGCATATTAAAACTTCAAAAGGGACCACAGCTCTCTCTGTTCTGAGTCAGGCAGAATTTTTCCACCCTCCCACCCATTTAAGTTGTCTTTTTAAATACCACTGTCTTTCTAGTTGCCCGCCTCTTATGTTAATCTGACCATATATCTCATTTCTCTCTACTTTCACTGGCTTATGTGAGTAATCACAAAATCGTCATTTTTGAAATCCCACCCCTTCAATTATTTAAATTTATTGGCCATCCTACAGTATTTTATAGTACCAAAATACAAAAGTGACCACCCCTTTCAATCCATCTTGCTGTTTTAAAAATAGTAACTCTCCACTAAACCTTAACTTTTTAAACAGGTAAAACTCAAGTTACCTACTTTCACATCTAACTTCTCTAGTGCACACTGCAGAGTGCATTATTTTCAATCTTACCTTTAAGCATCCCTGTGACTAGCACTTTCTCTAATACCTGCTGGAAAGCACTAGGAAGCCTTAAACTCATACAAACACTGAACTCTCCTTGTTAACAAGGAGAAGTTAATAGTAGGCACTAAATAGCCTATAATTGCAAAGTACTTTGCTAAGGAAACAGCTCCTATACTTTACAAAGAAAAAAAAAGCCCCAAACCATGCATGCCCAATGGTCAGCTTCCGGTGATTTCTCCTGTCCACCTGGTGAATCTGGGCATACTGGGGCAATGCAGCAATTGCCTCATGTACACAGACAACCCTCTCCTCCTACCACCCAACACTACAACCTGTGAGAGATGCACTTACATAGCCAAAATTGAAGCAAAGCTCTCTCCACCCAAGATTGTGCTAAACAGTCAAGAGGAGAAGGTTAACACCCACACTACACCTCAAGCAACACATAGCCATTCTAAACCCGCACCACCAACACCCACATATAGCAACACTAAATCCACATATGCAGGGGCCCTTAACTGTAACCTGCCCAAGCAACAAAGACCTCTGAAGCTGAAACGCAAACAAACACCAATCACAACCAATGTGTCACATAGTTCACAACACCAGTGTGCCACCCAGCAACAGCCCCTAAGGTAAGACAATGTACCTAACACTTTAGTCATAGGTGACTCTATAGTCTGGCACACTGATGTCCCTCTCACCAGGTTGAATAAGGAGAAAATTACAGTCAGCTGCCTGTCGGGTGCCAGGATCTGCCACATAACGCATGCACTCAAGTCACTCCACAACAAGTACAAATATGACTCTGTCATTGTCCATGTTGGAGTAAATGACTTGAGACGTACCTCCCTGGACTACATGAAAAGAGACATGGAAGAGCTCTCAGATCATGTGGCCCAGGCAGGTATGACCCTAGCCCTGAGTAGCATCCTGCCTTTGCCCAGAATGATACCACAATATAAGGATAAAATGATTGACTTCAACAATTGGCTAAGCTTATGGTGTCATTCAAAGGGGATCCAGTATCTGTCTGCCTGGGATGACATGATTGACAGACCACGATGCTTTGCCAGAGATGGTCTGCACCTGTTGCCCCTGGGATTCAGGTTACTGGCTAAGGCTGTTGCCACCCCTATAGTGCCTTTTGTAGGCAAACTTCAAAGGACAAAACCACCACCGTAACAGGTACAAGCATGCAAAATCTGAAGGTAATGCTACTCAATGCTAGAAGTCTAAACCTCAAAATGCACTCTCTCGAGGCACTCCTAAAAATGGAGAACATCGATATCTGTGCAGTAACTGAGACCTGGTTCAAGGCTCCAGAGAGCACCCCTGCAATACCAGGCTACAACTGTTACCACACTTTTCGGCCACCAAACCAGGACCGAAACACTAAAGGTGGAGGATATTCACCAAGGATATTCACACCACCAGGCTAGTTGGCCAACACAATGTGTCTGAAATTCTCCAAGTGCAACTAACACTAGGTAAGACTGCAATCCAAATTGTAGCTTGCTACAGATCCCCCACCATACCCCAAGATTCTCACTACACCTTTCTAAACATACTGGAAAATATTAAGATAGAACCAACCACCCTAATACTGGGTGATTTTAACTACCCTGCCATTAACTGGGAAAACTACTCATGTCCCAACACCTTTGCGCAACAGTTCTTGGAATTCATAAATTCCAATGCCCTGGATCAACTATTCCATAGTCCCACCTGGGGCTCCAATATCCTAGACCTGGTCATTACCAACATGGGAAATCAATGCTCCATACCTATGGTCACCCCCTCGTTAGTCAGGTCTGACCATAAGCTAATCACCCTTAACATCCACATCCCACCCCCACCCCCCCAGTAAAGAAACCACCATAAAAACTTCTCCAAAGCCAACTTCATGCTACTCAAGTCAGAAGTGACAAACTTCATGACACCCATGCAGATGGGAACTGAAAGTTCAACTGCTGAATCCTACACTAAGGCACTGTACGAGCACATCCACTCATGCATGAATCGTGCCATCCCAAATAGAACCAAAATGCTCTCATCCAAAAAAGGAAGCCAATCTGGTGGTCCCCTGCCATAAACAAACTTTACAACAAAAGGAAGAAACTTTTGCAGAAAAGAGGAAAATCCCAGGATGCAAAAACTCCCTTACTAGCCTCAGTAAGAAACTGAGATGCCTCATAAAATCCTCCAAAGCTAGTTACGAAAATAAAATTGCCAAAGATTCCAAAGACAACCACAAAGCATTCTATAACTATGTCAAGAATCTAAATGGCAATGCTCAGATCTGCTCTGAGCTAAAACAGAATGTCATTAAATATACTGATCCGAAGGATATTGCCAATATCCTGGCAGATCGATTCAGTGCCAACTTCACCCCCCTCTCACCCCCTAAATGGCCCATCTCAATACCGGAAGATTGCCAAATTCCAGTAATAACGGCCACACATGTACAAAACGCACTCTCTAAAGCCAAGAATACAGCATCCATGGGACCAGATGAACTCCCGGGCTGTGTACTACATGAACTACAATATGAACTGGCACCTCACCTAAGTGTCATATTTAATCATAGCTTCACCTCAGGTTTCGTGCCCACTGAGTGGCGCAGATCTACAGTTATCCCAATCCACAAGGGGGGATCCACCTTGGATCCCGGAAACAACCGTCCCATCAGTCTGACAAGCCTTATCTGCAAGGCCATGGAGCATATTACCATGGAACTTATAACATTGGCAACCTTCAAACACTGGACCCCACCCAGTTTGGGTTTGTGAAGGGCCGATCCTGTCTCCTGAACCTGATTGACTTCTTTGAATCAGTCTCCAGAGCCATGGACAAGGGTAAGATGGTCCACACAGCCTATCTACACCTTGCCAAGGCCTTTGACACCATCCCCCACTCTGGAATCATAGATAAACTTACTAAGTTGGGCATTAATCCCTATGTCACCCAATGGGTTGCTAAATGGCTTACTGATAGAACCCACACTGTAAAAGTAGCCGACTCCAAATCCAGCTCCAGACAAGTGACAAGTGGAGTACCTCAGGGTTCAGTCCTGGGGCCGCTCTTGTTTGGCAACACAGGCCAACACTAAGGGACTCTGGCTAACAAAGTTTGCAGATGACTGCAAACTGGGAGTCATTATTGAATCCCCAAATGATGTGGATACTCTACAAAAGGGCCTTACAGAAACAGATGCTTGGTGCCAGAGCCATGGGCTCAAGCTCAATGCCAAGAAATGTATTGTTATCCCCTTTGGGAAAAAACATGTATCCATGAATTACCATATAGGTGGCAGTACACTAAACACAGAAAGTGTGATAAGAGACTTAGGGACACAGGTGGACAGTGGTCTCACCTTCGATAACCACATCGCCACAACAGTCAGGAAATCCTTCTATGTGGCAAACCTCATCACGAAGGGCTTTTCATCCAGAAAAAAGGAGGTCATTGTCCCACTGTACTTACTCATCCCTCATTAGACCCATTATAGAATACAACGCCCCATTTGGTATGTACCTCTCAAGACATCTGCAACAACTGGAAAGGCCTCAGAAATACCTCACTAAAAGAATCACAGGCCTAAAGCAGATGCCCTACGCTGACCGCCTTAAAAAACTCCAGCTATACTCTGTCGCATATCGTCTACTCAGAGGCGATCTCTGCTTAACATACAAGGCCATGTCAAACCCAGAGCTGTTGGACATGCTACACTTAAAGAAATCCCAATCCCTCAGAGCTACACGCTCCAGGGATCTAAACCTTGTCATCACAATAAACAAAACATGCTGGAGGGATAGGTTCCTGACCCAGAGACTCCCCAGACTCTAGAATAGATTGCCCATACATGTCAAGCAGAGTGCCTCTTTGGACCTCTTCAAGAGGAACCTTGACGATTGGATGGGAGAAAGGAAATTCACCCCAGGGATCACGTCAGTCACCCTGCTAGACAGGGGTCCAGGAAAGTAAATAATGTGGGAAGAAATAGCCAGGGAATTGTTATGGCTAGGCTTGTATAGGCCCTAGGGATGATAGCCTAGTAAAAACCTATGAACCTATGAGTAAAGAGGCATGATGACCACCCCTGATCTAGATGTGAATCCCTTCATGATTAGGTGGGCTATATAAAATGTTTTTCTAACCACTTTGGCCATGTGGTTGTCAAATGAGAGATTGCTATAAACTTGGGTCCCCAGGTCCCTAATTACTTCTTCCGTACTTAATGGATTACCACCTATGTGGTAATTTGTGGGCACTTTGTTTTTGCCAAAGGGGATGACTATACACTTTTTGGCATTTAGCTTGAGGCCATGGCTCTGGCACCAGTTGTCTGTTTCTATGAGGCCCTTTTGGAGGATGCTTGTGTTGGCTGGAGAGTCAATTATGGTGCCCAGTTTGCAGTCATCTGTGAACTTGGTCAGCCACAGTCCTTCCGTGTTGGCCTGTACCTCCGAGAAATATATACTGAACAAGAGAGGCCCCAGGACTGAGACTTGTGGGACGCCACTTGTAACTGGTTTGGAGTCTGACATGGCTCCAGCAATTCTAACCATGTAGGTTCTGTCATTGAGCCAGTTTGAAACCCATCTAGTGACATAGGGGTTTATATTTAAGCTGGTGAGCTTATCTATAATACCCGAGTGGGGTATTGTATCAAAGGCTTTTGCGAGGTCATGGTAGGCTCGTCAATGGCCTTGATGACTGTTTCAAAGAAATCGACCAGGTTTAAGAGGCAGGATCTGCCCTTAACAAAGTTGAACTGGGTAGGATCCAGTGTCTGTAGGTCCCCAATATCTTTATTTATGAGGTCCATGATGATCCTTTCCATAGCTTTGCAGACCAAGCTAGTCAGGCTTATGGGGCGATAGTTTCCAGGATCCGTTGAGGCACCACCTTTGTGGAGAGGGATCACTGTTGCTGTACGCCACTCTTTGGGTACATATCCTGTAGTAAGGCTGAGATTGAACAGTAGTTTTATGTTTGGGTTTAGCTCTTCTTGGAGTTCATGTCGGACACAGCCCGGGACTCCATCTGGTCCCATTGATGCTGTGTTTTTTGCTTTGGAGAGGGCGGCTCTTACCTGAGCATCTGAGATGTCAGGGGGGCAGCACTCTGCTGGGATAGATATTTGCCCTTTTGGTGGTGGTGGTGGGGGGGGTTTGCGCTGAACCTGTCAGCTAGGATGTTGGCAATGTCTGTGGGTTCGGTGTATTTTTTGTCATTTTGGAATAATTCTGAGCATATCTGGGAATTCCCACCTAGGTTCCTAACATAACTAAAGAAAGCCTTGTGATTATCCTTAGTGTCCTGTGCAATTTTTCTCTCTAAGCTGGCCTTAGACAATTTTATGAGTGCCCGTAGTGTTTTGCTAATACTGATCAGAGATACCTTCCCTTTTTGGGATTTTGCTTTATCATGTAGTAGCTTCCTCCTTCTATTGTATAGTTTGTTTATGGCTGGGTCCACCAGACAGGACATCTGCCTTTGGAGGATTGGGTCTTGGTTTTATTTGGGATTGCATGATCCATGCATCCCTGAAGGTGTTCATAGAATGCGTTTATAAATTATTCTGAGGTCTGGGCAGTATTTTCCGCAGGCCTGGGGGCTTTGAAGGATTTCACTTTGGTTTTGAGGAGTGTGAAATTTTCTTTAGAAAAGTTTTTCACTGTGGTTTTCTGGGCAGGGGGTGGGGTCGGGATGTGAATATCCAGTGAGATTAGTTTATTGTCTGATCTTACCAGTGAGGGATACATTTCTGGTCTGGAGCATAGAGTCCCCATGTTAGTGATGATTAGGTCCAGTATGTTTTCCCCTCTTGTGGGAGTGGTAACAAGTTGTTCCATAGCATTTGAGTTTATAAATTCTAGGAACACTCCCAGTCTATGTTTGGGTAGTTGAAGTCGCCAAATATATTGGTGTTTGGAGAGACCTTCATATTTTCCAGTGTTCTCAGGAAGGCCGAGTGGGGTTCCTGGGTTTGGGAGGGTGGTCTGTAGCAGGCTATAAACTGGAAGGCAGTTTTACCCACTGTTAGTTGCACATGGATAGTCTCTGATGCTTCGTGCTGTGCCACCAACCTGGAGGTGTGGGTATCTTTGACGAATATTGATACTACCCCTCCTTTTGTGGTTCGGTCCAAGTTTTGGGGCCGAAAAGCATGGTATGAGGTATAACCTGGTAGTGCTGGGGTGCTCTCGGGAGCCTTGAACCAGTTTTCTATTACTACACAGATATCAATGTTCTCCATTCTAAGGAGAGTTTTGAGTGCATGCATCTTGAGGTTTAGAGTTCTGGCGTTGAGTGGCATTACTCTTAGTTTCTTATCCCTTGTGATACCTATGGAGGTGGGTTTGTCTTTTGAGACTTGCCTAAAAAAGGCATTATGGGGGTAGCAAGAGCCTTTGCCAATATCCGAAAGCCCAGGGGTGACAGGTGCAAGCCGTCCCTAGCGAAGCATCGTGGCTTGTCGAGCATGTCATCCCAGGCTGACAGGCATTGGATCCCCTTTGAATGACACCAATACTTAAGCCAATTGTTGAAATTGATCATCTTGTCTTTATATTGTGGCATCATTCTTGGTGAGGGTAAGATGCTACTCAAGGTCAGGGTCATACCGGCCTGGGCTACATGCTCAGAGAGCTCCTCTATGTCTCTTTTCATGTAGTCCATGGAAGTACATCTCAGGTCATTCACACCAGCATGGACAATGACTGAGTCATATTTGTACTTGCCTTGGAGTGACCTGAGTGCTTGTATTATGTGGCGGATCTTAGCACCCGACAGGCAGCTCACCGTGACCTTCTCCTTGTTCAGCCTGGTGAGCAGGACATCAGTGTGACCGACGATAGAGTCACCTATTACAAGTGTATCAGGTGTGTTGTTTAGCCTTAAGGGCTGTGACTGTTCGGCACACTGGCTTTGTGAGCTATGTGTTGCACCTGTTTTGTTTTGGGGTAGCAGTTTCTTGAGTGTTTGCTTTGGAGGTCTCTGCTGCTTAGGCAGATTTTTATTTAGAGCCTCCGAATATGTTTTTGTGTGTTTATGTGCTTGGTTTGCTGTCGTGGAAGGTCTATGTGAGACTGGAATTGTAGTGAGTGTGGTTTCCTTCTCCTCCTGACTGGTTACGCCAGTACTGAGATGAGAGAGCTTAGCCTCCAGTTTGGCTATATGGTTGCATTTCTCACATGTGTTGGAATTTGTTGGGAGGAGGAGAGAGTTGTCTGTGTACATGATGTAGTTGTAACATTGCCTCAAGATTCCCAGATTCACCAGCTGGACCAGAGAGGAGATTGACAACTGTCCTTTGGACATGCTAGAATAGTATTGGGAATTCCTTTATAATTGAAAAAAAGGGCCAATGGTGAACAAGGTACTCAAGGGGAGTTTGTGAGGGTGTAGTGCTTTTAATTTTTTAGTGCTGACTTATATAATTGCTTTAGTGAGCAAGTGCCACGTAAATTAAATGCAATGTGTTACAGGTAACTTAAATGCAAAAATGACAAACAGTAATTTTCTTTCAAGTGAAACAAGGAAATAAATACAGTAAGGCATGCAGATATCACTAGGGATCCACAGAAGCGCTGAAAAGCCGCGTTTTAGGTGGAATTAGCATTTCAGGGAAATAACAAGCAAACAACAAGCATACAAACAAAGCTAGATTCAGCAGACCTGGATCTGGTCTATGCTACAGCAAACAAGGTTTACCAATTTCAGTAAGAAACAGTTGAACTATGCAGGCACTATAAGCCTTTAACCAGAAATTCCCAGCTCAGAAGGGCAGAGTCCAGCCTCTCCTCCCACAAGAGTGCAGACCATGAACCTTCTTAATGTAAAATAACTGGCCTGAAGCCCAAGTGCTTAAACCAGAACTAATACAATTTTAGAATAACAGACACTGAGCCCTCAATCAGCAGTTCCCAACTTAGAAGCATGTAAGCTACCTGTCCTGCCACCACAGTGCAGGCCACAAACCTTTCTAATGTAAAACAAATGGTCTGAAGCCCAAGTGCTTAATCCAAAAGACTTAGAATGATAGCTACACTTTAATCAAGTTACTACCAAGCAGTAATAAACACAATTGAATACTTTAAAGAATGCCTGGATTAGTGCTCAAGTTATACAAACAAAGCTAGATTCAGCAGGCCTGGATCCAGTCTAAGCTATAGCAAACAAGGTGTACCAATTTCAGTAAGAAGCAGTTCAAATATGCAGGCACTATCCATTTTTTTCTGGCAGTTTTTACTAAATGGTTTGTTTGTGTGGCCTTTTTACCCTTTTTTTTATATGCAACAGTTAACATTGTCGCCTGACAGCAAAAGGTTCCGTTTGTCTTCTGTGCAGAGACTGCATGTCCTCCCTGTGTTTGTTTGTGTTTCCTTGGGTGCTCCGATTGTCCTACCACATTCCAAAAACATTCAGTAGGTGGACTGGACACTCTAAACTAACCGTAGGTGTGAGTGTGTATGTATGAAGGTGTATGGAGAGGGAGACAGAGAGAGAGTGAGATGCCTGTATTGTGCTGTGGTGTTCTCTCTGGTTAGTATGTTTGGGTTTTCTCTCCAGTTAAGCATTATCTGTGGAGTAGAAAGTCAGAAGCTCTGAATAAAGTGCTATTGGTATTTCATTCAAGTGTTTTTCTTGTGGAGGTCATACTCTTTTCTGTCTCTAGGAGCCATTAATACTGGCAAGCAGAATGTTAATAAGCACTCAGTCAGAAGATGTTTTTTTAATTCCTTTCACTGTACAGGAAAAAAACACTGGAATGTGATATCCTAGCAGTAGCTCACGAGGATAACTACATGGGTAGAGGTTAAACGTAATCAAATGTTAGACTTTTCTCCACATTTTTAATTGTTAATTTAAGTCATGGCAACTTTTTTTCATTGTTAATTATGAAGAGTTAGTCTAATTTTTTCATAGATTATATACACAAACGCTATGGCGCCTTTTTTCCAATTTGCAGGATGAATGATGTGTCAATCTAAAATATTTGGTGTCCTTAATTCATTTGTCAATATTTAATCACTAGATATTGTCACAGGTAGGTGGTGAAAACTCTCCAAATCCATTTGTATGCCCTTAGATTTTTTTGGCAAAACTTTTCGAGTTACCAGACAAGTCTTGGTTAGTTTCTAGACCAATGCTAGGATAGGTTAGAGTTTTAGGTCATGCCAGTTGCTTGCATTGGAGAGCTCCTATATGACCTTCCTTGGGAAGAGGCTTATATATTTGAGCATAATCTGTCCATTTGGCTCAGGCAATCTTAGACCAACCAGATGTGAACAGGCTAGTTAGTCAAGTTGAAATGGTACCCGACTAGTCTGTTATGTCCCTCCATTTGTTAAAAGTTCAGCTTAGCCTGCATACATTCAAGTTCTACACAGAGCTAGTTTTTAAAGTCCCACATGATAAGGCTATTATTCCCAGACCTCTTCCAATGCAGGGTATTCTGATAAGGGGTAGTACTCCTCATTCATTTTGTATTGGTAGAGTTTCTGATTCTGTCAGGGAAGGGCAAACTACTGAAGTTTTAAAAGTGTGGGGGGGTTGTCTTACTCTGCCTTTTTGAAATATATAAGGTAATATGAATAAGCATTTTAGTAATTACAGTTTTTCCTTTTACGTTTGTCTTGCGTGGTCATCATGGGGTATTTGTACATTGTTTTAACAGCCAGAAGGGCATCTGTAAGACTGAATAGACTCAACCTGGGCTTAAGCCAATCTAATGCACAGGTGGTAGAAAAGGTCTTCCTGGCTTTCATTACTAGCATTGCTACAATCTCAACTAATATTGCTACATCTGTGCGTCAATGATATTGGATTCTTGTCTAAAAGATCTTTACTTTCTGAGATATGTAAAATTTTATTTTTCATACAGAGCTTTTGTCCTTATACTATCATTTCTTGGGCTCAACTTTTTAATCTGAATTTGTCATTATCAGTTCATGAATTATTATCTGTTTAAATACATTAATGCAATTTTAGTTCCTATCAAATTCATTATTTAATATAGTTAAAGAGTTTTAGATCTATTTATCTAGGTTAACTTGTTATCAATACGACCAAGAAACAGGGCACAGGCAGTTATGCCTGGTGGGCTGCCATGGGGTTGAGCATTTCCCCCTTTTGGTTCCCCCCTTGCTTTTTGGTGCCTTTGGACTGTTTTTAAAATTTAGGGGAGTAGAAGTAGAGACAGATGCTATGCTCCTAAAGGGACAGGTGCCAAAACAGTGCTGGAGTTGGGCATGTCCATTACAGAGTGTTTGATATGCTACCTGAAATGGGCAGTCAGTGGTGAAATTTGGCTTTACTGTCATTACATTAACTATTGATGATATGATTATAGCTATTGTTGGTATTCAATAAAATGTTGCTATGGCTATTGCTATTTTGTCTGATTTGTTATTAACAGATCGGGTACACTTCCTCCTTCACAGCTGCAGACAGAGTTGTTGAAGGATCTGCAATGTTCAGGGGCAGCCTTAAATAAGGTAAGTGAGAAGGGCTTTCATTCTTAGCTGATGAGTTGGAGTGCACTCTGCCTTTCCTTTTTTCAGATAGCTTGGGGTCACCATGGGGGTGGAGCATTCCCTTCTTTTGGTCTTCCCCCTTGCTTTCCTGGGCCTTTTGAACTGTTTTTGGAATTTAGGTGAGTGCAACCAGAAATACATGCTATGCACACAAGGGGATGGGTGACAGAACAGTGCTTGAGTTGGACAGAGCCATCAAGGGGGCAGTTGGTACACCACCTGAAATGGACAGTCATACAGTATGAAATTGGTTACCTTATCATTGCATTAATTATTGGTGTTATTTTTATAATTATGGTTCTATATTCAACGAAAGTTCACAATAGCTATTGTTATTTTAACCTGTTTTGTTATTAGAGGATCAAATGCAACTTGACACAGATCTGTTCATCACATTCCTGTCATCATATAAAGTATGCTTGCATATGAGACCCTTAGGGCTAATAAAGTTAATTCAGATTTAGCTATGTGTCACAAGCAGATATATCCACACTGCAGACAGATTGCTTTTAATATTCTAGCTTTGTTTTCACCTTCCCTGTTGAGTTACACTCTATTGCCTATGCGTTCTGTGGATATACCACATGCTGTTTGGAAAGTTTATCTTATACTCTGTTCTGAAATGGTTCCCTTCATCTACTGAGTTGTATCATTCCCTGCCTTTCCGTTTGAGTTCAACCTTTTGTGCCAAGACAAACTAAAAAGAACAGGATTTGAAATGAATCCCCATGTGCAAATGGCACACCAGGCTGATGACTTATTAAAACACTTATGTGCTCAGGAATTAACACAAGGAACAAATGCTAATAGTGAAGACGCCGAGCAGAAGAAAATACCCAAATCTGTAACAGAATAATTATTTGGAATACCCAAGTACAGATTTACAAAGTGAAAGAGCAGGAACACATAACATAAAACAAGTCCTCAGCTATGAAGAAAATAATCTAAAACAATTTTTGATGGCTATAACATAAATAGATAACTATATTAATATATAAAAGAACAATAAACTACAGAAAGCATGTCAGCATTAACTGAAACTTGTACAGTATAACATAGCTTTATAACACTGACTGTTTGCAGCTAAACTAATAACAGATAAGGTATTACCAGAAAAAAATGAATCATGAAAAATAAAAGAACAAGAAAGGAATAAATGGAATACAAATACTGAAGTCCTGATTGCAGCTGTATAATATAAATAAGGGAAGTGTTGTTATTACAGGACTATAGAAAATAAAGCAGACAACCGAACATTTTAATAGAGTGAGATGTGAAAAGAAAAACCCATTGCTAAAACAATTCCAAATTTTATGTTGCACAATTATTAACATCATATTAATATATGTGCACAAGTTCTAATAGCCTGTTAAAAATGACTGCATAGGGTAAGAATGAGGTATGCAACATACTAGAAAGAAGGAATTCCAAACATTTCAAAAGTGAAAAAATATCAGAAAGCTGTGTAAGTGCTTTCATCTTTAATATTCATTGATTTCTCCAGAAGTCCTGTATATAATTTTAACAATCACTTTATACAGATACAAACTACACCTTGCAAATTATTTAACCAATCATCATCATAGCTCATCTAAAAAGACACAATATGAATTATTTCATTAAATGCTGGGATTGTAAAAGCATCTATTTTTGCCAGATTAATTCATTTTCTTCTGTTAAGGAGGCCACATATATTAAAATCATGCTGGACAGAAATATATCTGCAAAACTACTCTTTTATATGTGGTATGCAATAGAGGGGACCTTTCCTCAGCTAGTTAGCTTTGGCCTAGTGTCGCTTGCTTTGAAATAACCCTGCTGTACAATTTTAGAGAAAATGACAGACTTATCTTCTACTCTTCTATTGCTTTGCTATTTGTACTCTTTACTCTCCATTCTGCTTGCCATTTACCTGTAGCTCTTATGTGCAGGTGCATCTAAGTCATCTTCCCTTTTTCTGCATTACACTTTCTCCTGTCATTTATGTGAGAATCAGTTACCTAGAGTATAATACAACCGCATAGAAGTCATGTTACTAAATATACTATATTATCAGCTGCTACCTGTATTGCTCCTTTGCCATGTATCTGTTGTCAGGTTTTATAAGCGTTCTTTTCTCCTTACCCCCCCCCCAAATGATGATTAGTGTAATTCTATATCCATCTTCTTAAGCAGCCTTTTAATGCTTTGCTTAGCTCCACAGTTTGAATTTGACTCTGCTCAGTATTTCTAGGTACCATGTGCTGGAGCATTTATGCTACTGCTTTAGCTATTGATGGACAGCAAACTGCTCACATAATGTTAAACATTAGCATTATATGTTACAGAATCATATTATGAAGGAGGTCCTCTGAGTATTCATTTCTGAGTAATATGATACCATACACAGTTTATCCTTTCAACAATGAATATTCTTTGATTATTGGTCCCTCAGACTATTACCACCCTATCTCATTGTGTGTGTGTGTGTGTGTGTGTGTGTGTGTGTGTGTGTGTGTGTGTGTGTGTGTGTGTGTGTGTGTGTGTGTGTGTGTCTATGTCTGTGTCAGGATCTGCCCAAAAGGTTAGTTATGGCAGTGGAATAACACTTCAAAGAAAGAATTTCACTTGCGTTGGAGAAGTACTGGCACAATACTAATTAAAGAAATTCAGTCAATAAAATTAAAAAATATCAGGCAGCTAACAGACAGAAATTAAATCAGTGAGCCTACAGTGCATACAGAAAGTTGTATTATACATCTCTTATGGGAGGTAGATACATATTTTCCTATATTGATTCAATTTTCATAATAATGCTTATGTGAGGTATTAATTATAGAACTCAGAAAAGTTAGGAGCTGGATAGCATGTCATATTCCACACTGAAATATTATTAATAATCTGTTGCCATGATATTACCAGACACATCACTGCATAATGCATGCTAAATATTTTGACATTTTCTATATACACAATGGATTAAATATTAATTCCCAGTTCAATTACTTTTCTGGAAATATGACATGATTTTTTTTCAGTTTACTTTCACAACTATGATGAGTGACCTGATTTGGTCAAAGGACTGCTAAATTACTTATAGGTACACAGGTTCATCAGTTAGTACTAGGTTAACTGCCCTTGTGAGCCATTTTAAACCTAGCTAATTACCCCTGCGAGAATCAAACTCTGCACCTTGTGTTTGTAAGGTAAACACCTTAACCATTATGCCAACCTCCTATACTAAAATGGTTGTTTGAAAAATTTAGCTGGTTCTTGTACAGTTTAAACATTTATTATGCTTTACACGTTGAGCTATGACATTGAATGTTTTCTTCGTAGGTTAGTACTAGGTTAACTGTGGGTTATTTTAAGCCTAGCCAATTATCTCATGTAAGAATCAAACCCTGCACTTTGTCTTTGTAAGGTATATACCTTAACCATTATACCAACCTCCCACCATTATATGTTAGCAAACTGCCATTAATGAAGATGTTATTCATTTGAAATAAGAAATAGTATTCCACCATGATATATAACTACCAGCTAAGTGAAGGCTGATACTGAGGTGAGCTAAATTACTTATATTTATTTGCAGGAAGGTATAAGTGGACTACAGCAGTGAAAAAATAATATCCAGCTTATGGCAATATATATATATTTTCTCCCAGTTTTACTTGATTAGAAATACTGTTTGTGTGAATATTTGTAAATGTGAGTAAAGACAGAATCTAAGCTTTAGTCAATATTGCTGCAGATCAGCTCTAGTGGAAGCCATAATTTGGACTGGCAAATGATCTTTGTCACTGGCTGTAGTTGCTTTACATTTACTGATTGACTCAACAATAGGAACATGCATTTTGTGCCATGTATAAAGAAAAGCCATACATTTGTGTTGTTGTGGAACAGGCCAGTGCACCAGAAACTGATTACTGGGGATTAGTAGTGAGCCCTTGGTAAGACTGAAGATCAGACAAATGAAGTAAAGGCAATGCACCCTGGAATACTATAACTCACCTGCAGAAAGTCTATAATCACAGAAAGACTTCTGGAGTTAGAACATGCATTTGGCATCTCCAGGAAAAATTCTGAATCTAATACTCATGATTTACTCATGATTTACACATCTGCTTCCAAACACCATTATATTGGGTGACTTCAACTACCCAACCATAGACTGGGAGCATTACTCTAGCTCCAACAACCTAGCCCAAAGGTTCCTAGAATTTATAAACTCAAATGCTATGGAACAACTTGTTACCACTCCCACAAGAGGGGAAAACATACTGGACCTGATCATCACCAACATGGGGACTCTATGCTCCAGACCAGAAGTGTATCCCTCACTGGTAATATCAGACCATAAACTAATCTCACTGGATATTCACATCCCGACCCCACCCCATGCCCAGAAAACCACAGTGAAAAACTTCTCTAAAGCAAATTTCACACTCCTCAAAACCAAGGTGGAATCCTTCAAAGCCCCCGGGCCTGTGGATAATACGGCCCAGACCACAAAATCCTTTATAAACACATTCAATGAACACCTTCAGGAATGCATGGATCATGCAATCCCAAATAAAACTAAGACCCAATCCTCCAAAGGCAGATGTCCTGTCTGGTGGACCCCAGCCATAAACAAACTATGCAATAGAAGGAGGAAGCTACTACATGATAGAGCAAAATCCCAAAAAGGGAAGGCATCTCTGATCAGTATTAGCAAAAAACTATGGGCACTCATAAAATCGTCTAAGGCCAGCTTCGAGAGAAAAATTGCACAGGACACTAAGGATAATCACAAGGCTTTCTTTAGTTATGTTAGGAACCTGGGTGGGAATTCCCAGATATGCTCAGAATTAGTCCAAAATGACAAAAAATACACCGAAACCACAGACATTGCCAACATCCTAGCTGATAGGTTCAGTGCAAACTCCCCCCCCTCCCCACCAAAAGGGCTAATATCTATCCCAGCAGAGTGCTGCCCCCCTAACATCTCAGATGCTCAGGTAAGAGCTGCCCTCTCCAAAGCAAGAAACACAGCATCAATGGGACCAGACGGTGTCCCGGGCTGCGTCCTACAAGAACTCCAAGAAGAGCTAAACCCAAACCTAAAACTACTGTTCAGTCTCAGCCTTACTACAGGATATGTACCCAAAGAGTGGCGTACAGCAACAGTGGTCCCTCTCCACAAATGTGGTGCCTCAACGGATCCTGGAAACTATCGCCCCATAAGTCTCACTAGCTTGGTCTGCAAAGCTATGGAAAGGATCATCATGGACCTTATAAATAAAGATATTGGGGACCTGCAGACACAGGATCCTACCCAGTTCTGCTTTGTTAAGGGCAGATTCTGCCTCTTGAACCTGGTTGATTTCTTTGAAGCAGTCACCAAGGCCATTGACAAGGGGAAGGTGGTCCACACAGCCTACCTGGACCTCGCAAAAGCCTTTGATACAATACCCCACTCAGGCATTATAGATAAGCTCACCAGCTTAAATATAAACCCCTATGTCACTAGATGGGTTGCAAACTGGCTCAAGGACAGAACCCATGGTTAGAATAGCTGGAGCCATGTCAGACTCCAAACCAGTTACAAGTGGCGTCCCACAAGGCTCAGTCCTGGGACCTCTCTTGTTCGGTATATATTTCTCGGAGGTACAGGCCAACATGGAAGGACTGTGGCTGACCAAGTTCGCAGATGACTGCAAACTGGGCGCCATAATAGACTCTCCAGCCGACACAAGCATCCTCCAAAAGGGCCTCATAGAAACAGACAACTGGTGCCAGAGTCTGGGCCTCAAGCTAAACGCCAAAAAGTGTATGGTCATCCCCTTTGGCAAAAACAAAGTGCCCACAAATTACCACATAGGTGGTAATCCATTAAGTACAGAAGAAGTAATTAGGGACCTGGGGACCCAAGTTGATAGCAATCTCTCATTTGACAACCACGTGGCCAAAGTGGTTAGAAAAACATTTTATATAGCCCACCTAATCATGAAGGGATTCACATCTAGATCAGGGGAGGTCATCGTGCCTCATTAGTCATCCCTCATCAGGCCCATAATTGAGTACAATGCCCCTTTTGGGATGTACCTTACCAGACACCTGCAGCAACTGGAAAGACCCCAAAATTACCTCACCAAGAGGACCAAGGGGCTCAAACAGATGCCGTATGCTGCCCGGTTAAAGAAACTCCAGCTCTACTCAGTGGCATACCGCCTGCTCAGAGGCGATCTGTGCCTGACGTATAAAGCCATGTCCAACCCGGAATTAATGGACATGCTGCACCTCAGAAAATCCAAATCCCATCGAGCTATGTGCTCGAGGGACCTAAACCTCAGCACTGAAATAAATAGGACATGCTGGAGGGACAGATTCATAACCCAGAGGCTCCCTTCACTCTGGAATAAAATCCCAGTCCAGGTTAGGCAGAGTCCCTCATTGACTCTCTTCAAGAGGAATCTTGATGAGTGGATGGGAGATCGTAGGTTTACCCCAGGTATCACTTCTGTGTCACTGTTAGACAGAGGCACAGTATATTAACCTTGAAAAAGGGCATAGCAAAATTAATTTAATATGGGTGGCGAAAGCCATACACACTCTGGCTAGGCTTATAAATGCCCTAGGGCAGATAGCCTAGTATGAACCTATGAACCTATGAACCTATATGTAAAACTCTATCCAAATAAATAATAAACTGGTGATACTTTGTGTTTTCTAAATGTAGGATATGCAGATGTTCCATGCTTTACTTAAAGTCAGCTGATGTTAGTATATTTTAGTCAGTGTAATTAACGTATGGTATCCGATTACTTTACACAATACATTTATACAAATAACAGGCCCACTTCAGCACTTGTAGTCAAATTTATGAAAATCTGTTTGGATAGACAATTTCAAATCAGCATTTGGATTCATTCTTTATGGATAATTCTACCAATTACTACTTCTGCTTCTGTGTACTAAACCTTTTTTCCTTATGCTGCTACCAAGTCAGTATGAAATAAATGCAGCATTTAAAAACTGTTTGTTACCCTTTAAGAAGCAATTCAGACATCATTGTTGGTAATCTGGGTTCTAGATTGATCTACTGTACAACTGAGGGAAGGCCGTCCACCAGCAGTGCCTGGTAGCTGGTAAGAGATAGAACTGTTTCCTTTGACTTTGCATTAATAAGTTAAATTAAATTAGATTACATGGATCTTTTTTTCAGGGATGATTTTGATCCTGTGGGCAAAAAGATTATCTATGTTTGCAGAAAAAAATGTCACAGTATAAGGATTTGAATCACTGAAAGATATATAATCATGGCATGTATTTGAGTTCAGTTGGTATAAGAAATTACAAATCCACCTCTTATGCTGTGGGCATCAGTGTCTCAAGATAAATGGGTAGTTATATTCATAATTATAGTCAAGTAACCAATGAGAACTGAGGCCACAATGGAGTGTTAGGAACTTTGATAATGTAGTCACATTTCCAGATTACGGACATACAGCAATTTATATTCAATTTCATAATTCCCTATAACAACATACTATGTAAAACACACCATACTACATTAACAGCTACACTGTAAACCCACTCTTCTTGTACAGACACGTGATCATCCATCTGAAGTGGTACAAGCCTCATGGTGGCTACAAAATTATTCAGATAATGCAGCTGGGCATATTAAAGACTCAGATTCAAATTCATTCAACAGACCATATTAGGGCATATCAGCCACCCAATCTCAAGTCCCTATAGGATTTGGAAAAAAATTTGCAATGCTTGTTCTTGAGATCATAGGTAATACCACAGTTTTAATTAGACTGGGATAGGCCTAGGCCTTGAGATAGAGTATGAGGTCAGAAAGACATCTCCCACACTGCATCTTAATAACTGTCCATATCATTTGTCCCAGGGCCATCACTCTGATAAGACAAATATAGATATAAAATGCTAGTCTAACAGAATAGTCTGTCTAATTAGTAATGAATTTTCCATTTATACTTTGGGTACCTGTGTCTTCAAGAGAGGTGGTTAGGTGTATCCCAAATTCTGTTTCTGTGTAGCACTGTAATTCATGGTTACAATCAGCAGTTGTGTATTTCCAGTTTTACCTGTGATTGAGGTTAGTGACATCTGCCACACTTAATATACAGTTACCATAGATTCCCTGGTGTGAGTGATACTACTAATAGTTCTACCATAGATTCCCTGGTGTGAGTGATACTACTAATAGTTCTACCATAGATTCCCTGGTGTGAGTGATACTACTAATAGTTCTACCATAGATTCCTGTGTGAGTGATACTACTAATAGTTCTACCACAGATTCCCTGGTGTGAGTGATACTACTAATAGTTCTACCACAGATTCCCTGGTGTGAGTGATACTACTAATAGTTCTACCACAGATTCCCTGGTGTGAGTGATACTACTAATAGTTCTACCATAGATTCCCTGGTGTGAGTGATACTACTAATAGTTCTACCACAGATTCCCTGGTGTGAGTGATACTACTAATAGTTCTACCATAGATTCCCTGGTGTGAGTGATACTACTAATAGTTCTACCATAGATTCCCTGGTGTGAGTGATACTACTAATAGTTCTACCATAGATTCCCTGGTGTGAGTGATACTACTAATAGTTCTACCATAGAGTCCCTGGTGTGAGTGATACTACTAATAGTTCTACCACAGATTCCACAGATTATACCACAGAAACGGATAACTGGTGCCAGAGCCATGGCCTGAAGTTAAACGCCAAAAAATGCATAGTCATACCCTTGGGGAAAAACAAGGTTACCCCTAGCTACCATATAGGTGGCAATCCACTGAGCACAGAAAAAGTCATCAGGGATCTGGGGACCCAAGTTGACAGTAGCCTTTCGTTTGACACTCATGTTGCTAAAGTAGCTAGGAAAACCTTCTATATCGCCCACCTGATCATGAAGGGATTCACATCTAGATCAAGGGAGGTCATCGTCCCCCTGTACTCATCACTCATTAGACCTATGATTGAGTACAATGCCCGTTCGAATGTATCTGACCAGACACCTGTTGCAGCTTGAAAGGCCCCAACGTTCCTCACCAAAAGGATAAAGGGTCTCAAAAATATGTCTTATGCTGCCCGACTGAAAGAACTCCAGCTCTATTCAGTCTCATATCGCTTGCTCAGAGGTGACCTGTGCCTGACATATAAGGCCATGTCAAACCCAGATTTGATGAATATGCTTCACCTCAAAAAATCTAGATCCCTCAGAACCACAAGGCGGAGACTTAAACCTTGACACGGTTATAAATAGAACGTGCTGGAGGGACAGATTCATCACCCAGAGACTCCCTATGCTGTGGAACAAAATCCCGGTACATGTGAGGCAGAGCACCTCGCTGGCCTTGTTCAAGAGGAATCTTGACCAATGGATGGGAGATCACAGATATACCCCAGGGATTACTTCAGTGTCACTGCTTGACAGAGGCACAGAAAAATGATAGGCATAGTTTTTATTCAAACTAAAGGGGTGGCGAAAGCCACATAACTATGGGCTAGGCTTATAAATGCCCTTGGGCAGATGGCCTAGTATGAACCTATGAACCTATGAATCTATTCCCTGGTGTGAGTGATACTACTAATAGTTCTACCATAGATTCCCTGGTGTGAGTGATACTACTAATAGTTCTACCATAGATTCCCTGGTGTGAGTGATACTACTAATAGTTCTACCATAGATTCCCTGGTGTGAGTGATACTACTAATAGTTCTACCATAGATTCCCTGGTGTGAGTGATACTACTAATAGTTCTAGCTACAGCAACAGACGTACGGAGTATTTTAAGGTATTATTATAAGAGAAAGCAATGCACATAACACATAGAAAAGTATGCATGATAAGAAACTGAATAACTAATGAAGAATTGATTTAATTGTCAGGAATCGTACCATCATAATGTTGCATGATTCTACAAAGCCACAGGATACATTTCAGCAAACTGTTTGCATTGCCGTTGTGGTTGTTAAATACTCTGGACTAAATTATTAACTACAAATAAAACAGTTGTCCTGAAATCAGATTCAGTTGGGAGTGTGATTTGAGATGACCCCAACTCTAATGTTCTTATAACACAAATCTTCAAATCATCCTACAGCACAGCTGACTCGCTTTATACATCTACTTCTGTCTTAACAGCTCACTTCTCTCTTAACTATAGCTCACTTTAGAATTCTTCCTCCCTTCCTTAATATGCTATTTAGTTTTAGAATAGTTTATTATTTATTTGTTATTGTATCTGTTTTGAAATATTGCTCATGCGATTATCTTATTATATGCACTATTTGCTGTTACTTGATTTTATTCCAAAAATGGGCTGTGCCTGAAATTGTTCATGTTTGATCTACTCCAGAAAACAAACATAAAACAAAATGAAAGAAATAAGAAAACCAACACAAATAAACAAATAAAAATATTATTCTTTTAGACTATACTAGATTTCTCTTATAATCAGTAAGAAGGAATAATTACGTTTTGGTGTGGGTAATGGTAGGTTTCCCCTTTTGCTATGGTTTGATCAGGAAGACAAAACATCAAGTTATATCTTACCTCCTTTTTTGGAATATACAAAACTGGGTTGTTTGTACAATACACAAATGTAAATACAAAACATTACTTGTAACAGTTTTAAACCTCATTTATAGCTGAAAACTGATACATCAATTGACCTTGAAGAAGAATGTAATATAAGAGAATTGCAGCAGAAGGAATATATCAATGTCTGGAAGTTAATCCATCAATCAACCTTGAAGAAGAATATAATATAAGAGAATTGAATCAGAAGGGATATATCAATGTCTAGAAGTTGATCCACCAATCAACCTTGAAGAAGAATATAATATAAGAGAATTGCAGAAGAAGGGTTATATCAATGTCTGGAAGTAGATCCAACAATCGACCTTGAAAAGAATGTAATATAAGAAAATTGCAGCAGAAGGTTTATATCAGTGTCTGGAAGTAGATCCATCAATTGACCTTGAAAAGAATGTAATATAAGAGAATTGCAGCAGAACGGATATATCAATGTTTGGAAGCAGATCCATCAATCGACCATGAAGAAGAAAGTAATATAAGAGAATTGCGGTAGAATGGATATATCAATGTCTGGAAATAGAAGAAGGATCTGCAAGGCAGCATGAACAATAGAGAACAAGGCATGTTTTGGAAGACTACAAAAAATGCCTCCTGCAACTAAGAACAGAGACTGAACTGCAATTCAGCTTGCCCTTATGTTTTTATATAGTTTTGGAATGATTTATTTGCCCCCAGAATTTTCTGAATCAGGTGAAAATCAGGAAAACTGCTTTATACCGATCAGCTTATCCCAAAAGCTATACCCTGAGGTATGATGGACTGAAAACTGATTTTATGGCTAGGTCTTGTATCACATGACTGGATACATGTCTGCTGATATGTTCAGAGCTGAACTTAATGAAGGATCTAAATGGCAGACAAAAACACATTGAATATGACGTGTTCTGAGACCAGCAGAAGCATTTCATAAGACAGCAGATGCAGGAATTAAGTCAGAAGTGGACAAGAAACCAGCAACAACAAAAAATACAGAAAATCAAAAGATAAGTGTAATAACTAAGATCAGAAGAAACTAAAAAAAAAAGTAAATTAAAAAAACTGGAACATTTAAGTGTTATCAAGATATAATATTTAAGGAAAAGAAAAGATGAAAGGCTAATAGTAGTAGCTTTCAACAGTGGATTTCATGCAAAATGCTTTGCATGCAAAAATGGAAAATGCAAACAAATTTAGGTTCCGCAAAGCAGAACTAGAAATACATACACACCTTATGGCTAGTTGTATTACAGCTGTTGCTGATGCTCTCTCTCTCTCTCTCTCTCTCTCTCTCTATATATATATATATATATATATATATATATCTGAGGCAATAGTGACAACATTCATACTTTCAAAACTGAGCAATGATATCACTATACAAGTAGATGAGAAGCACTGAAAAAGTGAGCCACAAATCATTGCTGAAAAGGAAGAAGTAATTATCATGTGTATTAATCTGACCCCAGATGCTAACAAAGCAGTAGTCAAAAAATGCAAATATTACAATCACAAAGATAGCCTTGCTCACTGAACTAGCCATGCATAGTGATTGCAGTACACTGCATACTGAGAAACATAAAGCTATGAAATATCAAGGCATGCAAGAAGAAGCTACAACATTGTGGAACACGGGCATGCATATAGTTTGAGTAGTCCGGAGACCAAATGGGCTAATAAAGAATATTCATGCATATTTAAATATGCCACCTATGCAAATAATTCCATACAGTCTACAAAAGAAGGCTATAGAGACTGTGTTGCAGTTGGACAGAAGAGCATTAACGGCAAACCTGAAAGACTGAAGCAATTCTGATTTCACAAGCTTTAAATATAGTCTGACTATTCTTATAATTTATTAAATATCTTAAACTAGTGTTGCCACTTTTTCATATGCCCAAAGTAGAGCTTTTTTTGTAGAAATTGAAATTTTGCAGGACAAAACATACCCATGGCCAGTGCAAAGGACAGGACTTCACTTTTTTGCTAAAATAAAATGTTATTTGTGTTATGTTTATGTGTTCTAGATGCAAAGTAACTGTTTTATGCACCTATTAAAGAAAACTTAAAAAATACATTTTGTCTTAAAATTTCAGGGCATTTGCTATTGCTTTGAAAAAAATTAAACTGAAGTACAGCAAAGAAAGTGTTCCATAATTCTCATTTGACTCCAGACAGTATCGTCAAGGCATGTGTTGGGTCATCTGCTGGTGCTGGAGGTGTATAGTACCATTGAAAGGTACCTGGGAATGTATTGTAAATGACTTTATACAAAAAACTTAACCGCAACTAATAGAATGTTAGGGATGCAGAGTTTTCAATGAACTATTTGGCCTGATTATGTGATCGTTACGACATCTTGTTTTATTTAATAACTTCTCTGATCCAGGATGTTTACATCAGTATCAGCTGCTTTGGAAAATACCAGTAGTGGCTGAGAAATGCAAACAAAAAGATACTGGAAGGGCTTTCATGAAAATAGGTTTGAGAAGCTAAACTGCTGTTATAAATTTTTTTCATGATGGAAATTTCTGGAAGATAGACGGGAAACATGAAAGCTGTTTTACCTGTGGGGAGTTGCCATAACCTAGATCTATACTTCAATCAAGTGAATAATGGTCATTTGTATACACTTTACTAGATTGATTAGATGCCATTATGATGTTATGTTCTGCACAATGCATTTCAATTTTAATTTCGCAAAATGAATATGTTGAAAGAAACCAGGTGTCACTCAATTCTATATAGTTTCTTTGAAGTATATTCCAGAATTCCAAGTTTACCTTAGTTGTGTTTGAGCAAGATATTTGGTGATTTATACATTCATGCAAAACTAAATAAGACTTTTGATGCACAAATGATGACTCAAATCATTTTTTGAGAGGTTACTAGTTGTGCACTGACTGTCAGTGCGAAAATGCACTTAATCAGTGAAGAAGCCTGATTGTCGAAATCTCCATTAAATCTGAAAATTAGTAGTCTTGGAGCTGATTGTACTACATAGTAGGAAAGGTACTCCAGGCAAAAGGTTTAGCAATTTTGCATCTGATTATGCTAAAAGTAGGGAAAGTACTGTAGCACAGACTGTACTATGGACAGTGTGGTAGGATTTACACCCCTTAAAAAAATCAAAGAATGTTTTGTGCTGCTGGTGAAATCCCATTTTAATCACCCTGTTTTATTCAATACAGGATTCAACCATTCAATCATCAGGTCTGCCATGCAGTGTCCTAGACTTATATTACACTATATATAAACATATTCCACACATTCACACCCCACCCTCTCAATCTGCACCTATCACCAATGAAGTAACAAAACCTGGCACCTCCAATTATTGAAGCAGGGTCACTTGTCACCTTCTTAAAGATACTATCAGCCTTTTCAGTTTCTTGAGTACACACACAGGGATCTCTCAATAAACTCACTTTGCCATGGGTCACACAGAGGCTAAATCCATTCCTGTCATATCTCAAATGAAACATCCAAGTGGTACCTGTACTTGGGCCATTCCATGAGACCACACCAATTGGAATGTCTAACGATGTCTTCAATCCAGTCCACTAGCCACTTCTTACTCAACTTTATCCAAACATTTCTAATTTTTCCACAAACTTCATGTGATTTTCATAACTTACTAAATATCAATTTATGTGCACTCACTTGATGGAGCATTTGCCGTCCCATCATGACATAGTCACAACAATGGACCAATCTGGACTGGAAGGAATTTCCTCCAGTAAAATCACTTGCCCAATGCTTTCTGGAATTCATTAATTTTAATGCTCTGGACCAGCTCATTCTTACCCCCACTAGAGGTAGCAACATCCTTGACATGGTCATTACTAACATGGGTGACGATTGCTCTACACCAATAGCCAACTCCTCCCTGGCTAGATCCGACCACAAACTTAATCACCTTGGGAATCCACATCCCTCCCATGCCCCCAAAGGTAACCACCATGAAAAACTTCTGCAAAGCTAACTTTGGGCTCCTAAAAACAGAGGTGGCTAATTTCATGGCACCCATGGAAATGGAGAATAGTTGCATGACCACCGAATCATACACCAATGCACTCTACGAGCAAGTACACAAATGCATGGATTTCACCATACCCAATAGGACCAAGATGCTCAACTCAAAAAAAAGGAAGCCAATCTAGTGGTCTCCTGCCATAAACAAACTCTACAACAGAAGGAGGAAACTGATGCGGAATAAGGCAAAGTCCCAAGACTGGAAAAACTCCCTCATCAGCCTCAACAAAAGGTTGAGATTCCTCATCAAATCCTCTAAAGCTAGCTATGAAAACAGAATTTCAGCAGATAGTAAAGATAACCACAAGGCCGTATTTATTTATTTATTTATTTATTATTTATTTACATTTGTTGACCGGGAGAGTCCGACTGGATACAGGTCCATTTTCAGCAGAAACCCGGGGAGAAAAGCTTCACATTAAGCATTACTTGCATTATACAGTTAAAAAACATAGCATTTAAATATAGACATTAGTCCAGCTGAGGAAGTAAGACAAGAATAAAACAGATGTAAAACAGCTGTAGAACATAGTACAATTTTAAAATATGGTGACATATACTAAACATGGTTACAAATGTAGTTGAAATTCATCAGTGAACAATTGATACAATCTGTTTTTGAGGTACATAATAGTCACTAGCAGTTGTTGCTACAAGAAGTTAGTATTATGTGGTAGGTAGCTGGGAACATGAGTAGCCAAGCTTGCTAAGAGTAGGTTGTTATTAGTTTGTGGGGGAGTGTGAGTTGGTACCATTGAAGGAGGTGGGGGAGCTCTAGCCAGCCCAGTTCTGCTAGTGAAAGACAGTGGTGAGTACGGTAGGAAGGCCCCTGTGGCAAAATTTGGCGATTTTGTTCTAGCAGGTTTCGAGCTTATTTAGGTCGCATTGTCTAAGGTCAGTAAATATTGGAGAGGCGTAGAGTAGGGTAGAGATAAGATGAGAATTTGCTACCGAAATTTTAGCTGCTTTGGTAAGTAGTTGTTGATTTCTATATAATGCTCCTAGTTTTTGTGCACTTTTTTAATGGTCATGGAAATGTGAATGTCAAAGTTCAGTTTATTGTCTATTTCTACTCCTAGTAATTTGGTGTGTTCATTAGGATGGATGGTGGTGTTGTCTTTTGCTGTGATGTTAAAGTGAGAGCTGTCTAGGGTAAGTATGGTGGGTTGAAAGATTAGTAATTTTGTTTTGTTTGAGTAGAGTATTAGTTGGGCATCGGATAACCAAGTTTCAATAGAAGAAAATGCTTCCTGTGTAACTTTTTGCAGTTTGGTAGGGAGTGGGCTGTGCAGATGATGGTTGAGTCATCTGCGTATTGTATGAGTGTGCTATGTGTTGTGGCTGAGGCTAGATTATTGGTGAAAATAGAGAAGAGTAGGGGTCCCAGGATGGACCCTTGTGGAACCCCTATGGAGACTGGTAGTTGGGGGATAGGTTGTCCTGCCAAACAACTGCTTGTTGGCGGTCAGATAGGTAACTCTGAAACCAGTTGATGACTAGTTGAGAGAAGGATATGTTATTGAGAAGAGAGATGAGTTGTTTGTGTGGGACCATGTTGAAAGCTTTAGAGAGGTCTAGGAGGTAGCTGAGGAGAGATAACCTGCATTTTTATTTTGTAGGATAGTGTTAGAGAAAGAGAGTAAGGCGGTGGTGGTGCTATGGTTAGGTCGGAAACCATATTGTGTTGGAGATGAGGTTGTTAGCAAGGAGGTGATCTGAGACTTGAGAATGAATGCATCTCTCTAGGATTTTGGAGAGTGGCGAGAGAATAGCTATGGGGCGGTAATTGTTTAGATCTGTGGAGGGGCCTCCTTTGTGTAGGGGAATTATGTGTGAGACTTTCCATAGTGTGGGAACATAACTTTCTGACAGAGATCTGTTAATCAAGAGTGATACGGAGTAGGCTAGAGCGTCAGCTGCAAGTTGAAGGTATTCACTTGGAAGGGTGTCTGCTGCTAATCTGGTGGTTTTAAGTTTAGTTAGTAGTTGTTTTATTTTGGAGGTAGGAACAGGAGAGAAAGAGAAGCTAGTGGGGAGATTGTTAGTTGTAGTTGATGGTGTAGGTTTATGGGGGGCTTGTGTTGTCTAGCTAGTGATAGTATGGTTTTTGTGAAGTGATTGTTGAAAGAGATAGCAATATTTTTGGAGGAGTGAGTTAAGTTAGGAGTGGGTGTACTTACTTTACCTGGGTGGAGGATGGAGTTTATTGAGGACCATAATTGTTTGAGGTTATGATGGGAGGAGGTAAGGGCAGACTGGTAGTATTGGATTTTGTCCTGTTTTATAAGCTTTTTGGTTCTATTGCATAGTTCTAGGAAGTTTTGCCTAGTAGAGGGGGTTTTGGTTTTGCACTAGTTGTCCCAGGCTTTATCCCTGTTTTTCATTTCAGACTTGGTGTTTTTATGTAGCCATGGGGGTGGTTGGGCTCTAGTTCAGGAACGTCTGATGGGGGCGTGGTAATTAAGGATGCATATGAGTGTTTTATTAAAGTAGTCAACTGCGTCATCTAGCTTGAGGTTACAGTCTTTTAGGGATGAGCTGAATGAGAGAGGACTGAAGTTAGTTTTTTTGCATATTTGACGGTAGATGATGGTTTTCGCTTTATAAAGGTGTTTTCTTAGTAGGAAGGTTTGGGAGTGATCACTGAGGCTGTCAGATAAGCAGCCTGCTGTATATGACTGGGGGTTCTTATTGACTAGTATCCAATCAAGGGTAGTGTGTTTGTTGGAGTTATTTATCCTAGTAGGTGACTGGACTAGTTGGGTGAAGCCATGAAGGTTTACATGATGGGTTGGGTGGTTGCTAGAGTAGGATTGCCAGTCAGTGTTGAAGTCTCCTGGAATTAAAGTTTCTTGGGGTAGGTGGTGGGTAGTCCAGCTTTCTATAGTTATGTAAAGAATCTCCACAGCTATACCCATATTTGCTCTGAGCTACTGCACAATGGTACCTCCTCTACCGAGCCAGCAGATATTGCCAATATACTGGCTGACAGATTCAGTGATAACTTTACCCTCCCCAAAGGACCAATCACAATACCAGTAGATTGCCAGGCACCAAGTATTACTGCTGCACAGGTTAAAATAGCACTGTCCAAGGCCAAGAATACAGCTTCTATGGGACCTGACAATATCCCTGGCTGCATTCTACATGAACTACAGAGTGAACTGGTACCTCACCTGTGTGCCCTGTTCAATCACAGCCTTCCATCAGGCTTTGTCCCTTCTGAATGGCGCACTGCTGCAGTCATCCCTCTCCACAAAGGAGGAGTGACTACAGACCCCAGGAATTATCGGCCAATTAGCCTGATGAGTCTGATATGCAAAGCTATGGAACGCATCATCAAGGACCTAATAAACAAGGATATAGGGAATCTCCAAACTCTGGATCCCACACTGTTTGGTTTTGTGAAGGGTAGATAATGCTGCTCAACTTGGTCAACTTCTTTGAGTCAGGCACCAGAGCTCTGGATGAAGGCAAGGTGGTTCATACAGCCTTCCTTGATCTGGCCAAGTCCTTTGATACCATTCCCCACTCAGTAATCATAGAAAAACTCAATAAGCTGGGCATCAACCCCTATATCACTAGGTGTGTTGCAAACTGGCTCAAAGATAGAACCCACAGTGTGAAAGTAGCTGACTCCAAGTCAGACTGCTGACCAGTCACGAGTGGAATCCCACAGTGTTTAGTCCTGGGTCCTCTCATGTTTGGTATCTACCTCTCTGAAGTCCAGGCCAACACGAAGGGACTCTGGTTGACAAAGTTCACAGATGATTGCAAGTTGGGAGCTATTATTAACTCCCCAAGTGATATTGACATCCTACAGAATGGCCTCAATGACGCCAATGACTGGTGTCAGAACCATGGCCTTAAGTTCAATGCCAAAAAATGTGTCATCATCCCCTTTGGTAAAAACCCGGTTCCCTTGAATTGCCACATTGATGGTTGTCCACTGAACACAGAAGGTGTTATAAGAGATCTGGGAACACAGGTTGACAGCAACCTCTCTTTTGTCCACCACATTGCCACTGTGGTCAGAAAGTCCTTCTATGTGGCACATCTCATTATTAAGGGTTTTGCATCCAGGAAGAAAGAGGTCATTGTCTCCCTCTACTCTTCCCTCATTAGGCCAATCATCGAGTACAATGCTCCATTTGGCATGTACCTCAGTAGACACCTGCAACAACTGGAGAGGCCGTAAAAGTACCTCACAACGAGGATCCTAGGGCTTAAACACTTGTCCTATATGGACAGACTAAAAAAACTCCAAATATTCTCTGTCTCATATCGCCTACTTAGAGGCGATCTCTACTTGACTTACAAAGCCATGTCTGACCCAGTTCTGTTAGAAATACTACATCTAAAGAAATCTCAATCCCTCAGCACCACACGCTCCAGAGACTTCAACAACCAACAGAACATGGTGGAGGGACAGGTTCATAGCCCAGAGACCACCCATGCTATGGAATAGACTTCCCATACATGTCAAGCAGAGCACCTCACTGGCCCTCTTCAAGAGAAATCTTGATGAGTGGATGGGAAACAGAAAATTCACCCCGGGGCTTACTCCAGTGGTTCTACTTGACAGAGGACTAGGAACTAAGGTCGGGTGGCACAATGCCATGGTAATCTTATGGGCTAGGCTTGTGAAGGCTCCAGGGCCATTAGCCCACCTATGAACCTATGAACTAATCTAGGATTAAAGTTTAACTTGTCTTGCATTCTGACATTAAGTAATCTACTGATTTTGCATTTTGATGCCCTGCAACATAAATACTCATACACATACCACTGCAACACAAGTATGCATACATATACACATGTACATATGTGTAGATACATGCTATTTATGTGGATTATGTTACTGATACAATATAATGTACACTGATAGTGTCTAAAGTCAGCATATATTTAATAGTTTTACAGTTGCTAGCAATTTCTTCTAAAGATGGGAGCTTATATTTCAAAATTTGGAACTAACATGCTGAAGCAACTTCTTTCTAGCCATTCCTAAAATATTATAGCTTATACATCTGAACACTTAATGTATAATCACATTTATAAATGTGGTAAGGTAAAACCATTTCGTCTTCACAACAAGAATTGTCATATGTACTGCAAATACTCTTGATGCAGTTGGCAGATGTTATGTATGCCTCTCTTGATGAAGGTTTACTTACTGTAACACAATCTGTGATCTCACTAAGGCTGCTGACTTTGTTAGTAGTGAAAGCATATTACATTTCATGCCTGAGTCTTCATCAGTTGGGTAAGAGATTACTAGACAGAACTGCAATGACGTCTCCTATGAAATTTTAGAACTTCAAGCAATAACACTGAGTACTTCAGTGTTCATATAGATGGTACATGCTATTTACACTGATTATGCAGATCTTATTTTGGGGTTTCTTCTTATTTGCACTGACTTATAAAAGTGCTATTTTGGTCTGAATAAACAGCTATCCAGATAACGCAATTATAGTCATCACCATTCCTACTGATTTCTCTAACTAGATTGTGGTACACTAACTCTGCCTGATTTCAGACTAAGAAAGTTTAGTGGTTTAAAGAGAAAATAAATGTTTTCAATGCTTGACATTCTGTCGTAGCTTTTCATTTGGATTATGCCATTATTAATTTTGCTGCTGTCAATTAGTATTCTCTGAACAAACTGCAAGATGCTTATTGTCTCATTTTGCATTTTATCACTTGCTTAATATTTGTATTGAGTATTGCATTTCAGTTTGAGAACTTCAAAGTCAAAATAATGAATGACTAGTTGATTCTAGCTGTATTAGTTGGTTCTACTATGAAATGTTGACTTCCTGAAAGTCAGTGTCCCAAAAGAACCAAAAAAAAAGCCAAAATGCCTGAAATCCTAAAGGCAAAAGCATCCTTTTATTCTTGTTTTTTTTTTTTCAAGGAGAGTAAGCCCTCCTCAAACCTGAATTTATATATACCAATCCTACAGCTGCACCAACTCAAATAAGGAAGGAATCTCCCTAAAGAACTTAACCATTGTAGTCGCACAATTAGAAGTCTCACCGGTAATCATTTCCTATGGGGAACAGTATTCTTTGTTATGCTGTTTGTCTCTTATTTTCTGCATGTTACTGACAGAAGCAATTTCACCTTGAGTATGTGTAGTGTGGGTGTATTAGTCACTTGCATCTAGTACTATTTCCTAATGCTACAGGTTTTGAGATGGCAAGTGATGCTAAAAGCCACGATAACTATTCATTTTTATCTAAAATCAGTGAAGTCAAGGATAGTCGTGTCCAATAAGTCACACAAACACCAAGACAAGGCCCATCCTCTGCTATGTTGGGATGCAAGTCATCAGTTACATAAACCTATCCCTTCTGCTCATGGATTGCAGTAAAACAGATGTACCAAAGCATTTTGGATTGCCATATGACATTCAGAATCATATCACCACCCTTTCAGATAGCACAAGGCATCTGAGACATCTTTCAAACTTCAAGTATATTTATTATGAATAACTACTGCTAGGCACTATCAGTATAATATATATTTGAGAAGTTTGTAACTTTATGCGAATGCAATCACTCAGAAAAGTATGCTGCTTCATTTGACATTTTTATTTAGGTTGTGCAACACATTTAAAATATTCAGAGATTAAAATGTACTTCCTCAGTTCATCCTACATTCCTCTATTCAGTCGTACTTCCTTCAGACCTGATTAAACTACATGTGATTTTATTTGCAGAATTTACAAGCTAAATGCTACAGTTTTACACAGACAAAGTAGTAATAGTGGTTCAAAACATATAAGAAATGCACACTCGTGTTTTTTTTTTTTTTTGCAATGAGCAGTACAAGACTTTTAGAGCATTACTGGAAATGCACCTGAAAATAAAATGTAAAGAATTGGTTTGAACATATGTAAAAGGGCAACTATAAGACACTGAAAAAGTAATTCAAAAGTTGCCAGTCAAGAGCAAGATCTTAGCTAGCATTTATTGTGACAGCTTAGACTAAGGGTAGCATTTGACAGCATTATGATCATAGATCAAAAGGCAAACATCTATTACGCTATATTGTGATATGTCAACAGTAGCACGATGGATATTAGTGTTTCTGATTCACTAATTCATCTTCCTGCAGGTACTGAATGTTAATGACTGCTGCACTGTGCTATGATTTACCGTTTCTATGGTTTAATAGAAGGTGTAGCACTAGCTCCAGTAGTATTCCATATCACTATGAGATACATCACTCATGTTGTGTGGCCTCAGCTCTCCTTTCGTTTCTGCTAGGTGCAACTGTCTGGTTGTTTTGCTCTTGCTGGCCCTGCCCGTATGCATATGGTTTTGCAGCGTATATGCTTGCTATTGTATCCTATGGACTTCTTTAAATATCCCTTAAACTATTTACATAGCAGTATAATCATGAATCTCTCTGGTGGTATGTCATTCCAAAACATGGCAAAGTACAGTGATACAGTACATCCTGAAAGCACCCTATTTTACGTACTTACATAATTATGTGGGTACCTGATGTGGGTTGGTCAAAGGACTTTTTCCACCACAATTCAAGCCAAAGCCACATACAGAAATTTCATGCAAGCTGTATTCAAATAGACTATAGAGGAATACACTTACAAGACAAATAACTGATTAGAGAACTCGTTTAGATAAAAAAACAGATGAAGTTAAAATAAGTCAGAATTTTTTTACTTTAAGCAGCAAAGCAGATGAACTCACTATCTCTAAACTCTGGAAGCATGGATGCTTCTTATGGGGTATTACACAGACAAGTACTTTAAGATTAAACTGATTTCTCATAGAGTTAGGTACATTATTTCAGCAAGCAGGTACTACCTTATTAAATGCCATTTTTGTTTCCCACTTGTGTGCCACCCAGCTGACTTTCAGCTCCTTAGCTGTATCATTTTGCTTAAGTATCCACTGTACTATCCCCCGTGACTGGGACCACACTAATGGCAGGTTGGGTACAAAATGTGGAGCAGAAAAGCGTGCAGTTTCACATACATTAGTCCTGCATGCCAGGGGAGTTTCTTGTCTGCATTAGCTGGGCAGAGCTAGTGACATCACTTGCACCACTGCGTGCAGTATCAGCCAACTCCACCCCCCCCCCCGATGGTGTAATTTTACCAGCAATCTGCCTTTATGATTTCATCATAACCCTATCCCCATGGATGTGTTTGCATCACATGAAGAAACTCTGCCCTCCTTCCCAGAGTCCAAGCTTGCAAAGACCCTCTTTTCCCCAGAGTTGTAACTAGGGTGGGGTGACGGCAGTAGCAGCCCAAGGCATAAAGTGTTAGGTGGTCCTATAGGAATGGGAATAATCTTTTTAATTGAAAAGGAAAATAAGTGCATGTAAAACTAATATCATTACCCTTAATTATTATAAACACTATTTTACTGTATATCTGTTACATAGCTGGCCTTAGGCACATGCCAACTAGGCGGCGGCCTAGGGCGCTGCTCTAGCAGGGGTGCTTTTCCAGTAATCTGAATAGTGGAGATAGACCAGGATGGGGGCATCGGATGGTGTGTGTGTGGGGGCACTGTGGATCCCTTTTGCCAAGGACGCCAGCTGACCAAAGGCCAGCCCTGATCTGTTGTTATTTCTAATGCCATTAAGTACTGCATGTATGGTGCCTTTGCTACAATGTCTGGGTTGCATTTATTAATTCTGCCTTTGTATATTGCTATGCATTAATCCTTCTATTTCCTGGTATATCTTGCAATGGCAGGTAACAAAAATACTGAAAATAAAAGGTATGAAGCCAAACGATTTAAAAGATGTGTCCTGGCTTCAACGAAAGACGTGCGATTAAGGTTTGTTTTCCTAGCAAAGAGGCCTCTGCAATGTTCAGAAACAAACTTGCAACATGAGCACAAAACAGAGGACCCCATCTTCTAAAAATCTGTTTAACCTATGCACTGAGTATCTATCTTCAGCTCAGACCCAAAGATGCCACAACTAATAAAACCGATGAGGTGATACCCAAAACTATACACTATTCTGCTTCCTAAACATCAAGGGGTCAAGGGGTCAGAAAGGCATAATAAACTCACAGGATATAAAGAAAGTGATCTCTGCAGTTCCCTACTCTTTCTGGATATTTTGTTAATTAAAGAGATAATGTACTGTGGTAAGAAAAACAGCAAAGGCTGGACTTCATCAGCTACAGAGACAGAACAAAGAAATAGCCCAAACCCTCTGTTTCCTGGGAATTTATATACTGCAGTGAAATTGAACTCAGTCATTTTTTTTTTTTTTTTGCTCAATGAGACTTTGGAGTAGTCAGTCAAGTCAGAGACTTCAAACTTTCAGATGTTAATCAAGCAGACAGACACTGAAAGGGCCCTGCTGAAGGACTGACATACCTTTCTACTCTGGAAAATGGATCATAGATTGAGATATTGTATCATGCCAATTTTGGGACTTGCAATGCCAAAAAGGTAGATCAATTTTCAGTGAGTAAAAGTAGAATGTGTCAGGCAATGGCATTTAACCAGGACTCCCTGCAACTGAACTGGACTTTAGCCTACAAGAGGACCTAGCATCCAAGTGCCAGGAAGTATCACCCATTTTGTGGTGCTCCCCAAAGACAGAGCAGACAGTGAATGCACAACTATTTCACAGTGCCCATAGAGGACCAAAGGACTTTAAGCATAGATTGAACACTGACCACTTGGTATATTGCATGCCTTACCATATTCTAAATAATTTGTTTTTTTTCTGACTTTCATTTTGCACAGCAAGCTTATTTTATTGATTGATGCGTACTACAAATTAAGTTACTAATTCATTTCTTATGAACTAACAAATTTTATTTTCATATAAAATTCAGATTGGTACATGCTAACTGTTTTGATTTTGGTTTAAATGTAACCTAGAGCATCAGGTTTTGGAAACAGGGACAAATAGTGTTCAACCAGTTTATTCTCACCCACAGACAACTGCATTGGTTATAATACAAAGTATTACATTCTAATCTAATTATTCATACAGTGTGATCAGAAGAGCTTGGTTTGTCTTCAGTGCAGACCAGCATTTAGAAATAAATGCTGGCATTGCTTTTGCAGTCAGAACTGAAGTGCTGTAGCCCTGTGTGTGTGTGTGTGTGTGTGTGGGGGGGGGTCATATAAAGGTTATTTTGCCATTAGCTTGAACAAAAACAGGTGTCTTTAGAGAGAGAACATGTCTGAATCATGTACTCTTTACAAATAGTATAAGTAACTATTATTACTTCTCTGCTGTGGTGGAGGGAATTTTCTAAGTGGGCTGGGCTTTGCATTAGTAGAACGCCAGCTGGCTGTAGGCAGAGCTCATTATCAATCACTCCTCTGCTCAAACAGTGGTGCAAATATACACATTTATTTTTCATAGATTGAAATAAAGTAGTGTTATTCAAATAGTTTAGACATTTGATCGGGAGGGTGCATTCCAATCTGAAAATAATTAGGTGAATTCCAATTATTTTTTCACTTAAGGAATAAGAAAGCTTGTAAAATTGTAATTTAGCTAAAACATTTTCACTCAGAATTTTGTCACTGTACAATAGCCTGTGGTCACTACTCCAACCTCGATACCGCAGAAGCTCTGCCAAAAGACCCAATTTCCAAATGCTTTCACTGGAAATATTATCATTCAACAATAGCCTGTGGTCAATACATCTGACCCCAGTACTGCAGGAGCTCTGTCACAAATCGCAACTCTCAAACTGTTTCAGTGAGAATTCCGTCATTGTACTATAGCCTGTGGTCACTACATCCAACCTCGGTACTGCAGGAGCTCAGTTACTAGGTCCAATTCCGAAATGTTTTCACTAAGAATTTTGTCATTGTACAATGTAAGCAATTTTAACATGAAGAACATTGCTATGTATTAACTTCATCTAGTCAGATATGTACTTGCCCTTTGTTGGAAGGTGGCTGTGACAACACCTGCTGCAAAGGAGACGTCCTTGCAGAACAGTTATTAAGTTGGCCACTGTCTTTTCTCCTCACCAGTAGATTATACTGTATATGACAGTTACTTAGTCTTCCTAGCTGCCAGGTTTCTGCATTCAGGAAATATAAGAAAGCCTGTTCTAAATTGTGTCTATTTGTTAATTGCTTTTTACTACCTATAAATTGATTACTTTCTGTTATAATTTGACATGGGTGTCCTTTTACAGTGGATCTTAGTATCAGACCCTGTTAAATACACTGCAACAGGTACAATGTCAGACTCGCTCAGTGATCGTCTGCCAATCTATACATCCAGGCATTTCACACATCCACTTAAACAGCATGTTTATAAAACAACACATGACCTTTCCAAGTTTAACCAAGAAATTTTTGTTACCACCCTATCCTCTATTAACTGGAAGTTCATAAAAATCTTCATTCAGTTCAAGTTTCCCAAATATCCTAAATTGCCTTGCAACCCCTAGAAAGAAGAGAGTAAAAACAAACATTGCAATTTGCGTATCCAAAAAAGGGTAGAATGCTAATGCAGGATAGAGGAAATGCATGGAAAGAATGGGAAAAATATAAAACACTTCAATATCCTATAAACATCAGAATGCTTTGCAATCATACTAAAAAGCAAATAAACGACGACAAAAATTATACCAACACCAATTATAATAACTTTCAGAATAACAGTAAACGCTACCCTAAAAAATTCTGGAGCTGTTAAAGAAATCTTGCATCCTGGACAGAAATTCACCCTAACCCCTTTCCCAATAATTCACCAATCAAAACTACAAGGTATTCAACTCTTATTGCATAGATAGTATGCATTTCCAAGCAAGAATTCCCCAGCATTTAAAGTTAACCCTGTCCAAAAACCACATATCACCACATCCACTTTCAAATTCTAACCTGTGCCCACATACTACATAAAACTATTCTTAAACAAACTCAAACCATGTTCTACTTCAGCTGCTGCCCTTTCAAGTGAATACCTTAAAAATGGCAGCCAATAGCATTTTTTATCATGTCTCACTCCTTATAAATAGGTCAGTCCAAGAATTCCACATTCTCTCTCTGGAAAAAGTCACTCATTATCCATCTGTGTAAATGAGGAAATTCAACAGAGATTATTAACTTTAGACCTATAGCAGTCTTATCCTCATCTCCCAAATACTTGAAAAATGTATTTAAAAAAATTGCTACACTATCTCCTGCAGTAAGAACTCCTATCCCCTACACAACATGGCTTCCATCATTCCAATAGTACCAACACTGCAGTTCTAACCGGTTTACTATGGTAAGGTTGAAGTGGGTTCGGTCGAACCCACTTCAGTTGAAGTCCAAAGGTCGAATGGAGACAATGTCGAACCCAACATTGTTGAAGTATGAATCTCGCTCCTTTCTCGACCCATGTTAAAGCCCATTTTGAGGTTGAAGATGAGTTGTATTTTGACAGTTGGAATTCGACATTGTAATTTTTGTGTACATGGGTCGATGATCCCATCATTCGATGGGGTCCGGTTCGACCATACCATAGTAAACCATTCTAACCTATATAGATACTGTCAATAAAGCTAGAGATAACAGGAAAACTAGTCTCTTTCTGATTTCTAGACTTGTGTAATGCCTTTGACATGGTTTGTCACAGCAAACTTCTACTTCAAATGTCTCTCTCAGCATAACCTTCTATAATTTAAAAGCTACCTATCCAATAGGTATCAGTAAGTAAAATGGCACTTCACCATCTCTCCACACCTCCCAGTCACCAGAGGTGTACCACAAGAATCTATCCTTGGTCTCCTCCTCTTTAACATTGTCACTAACACTCTCCACACATCCACCGAATACAGTATCCTAATACAGTACACAGATGACTGCACACTCATTTTGCACATTTGACAACATGGCACACTTCCAAAAATGTACTTAGAAAGCTTTAACAGCCAATGAAATGTGGGAAATATGGCTTTATAACTGACGTCATGCTCAACCCTAAAAGAAAAAAAACTACTTTTTCCCCAAATCCCACTCTCATGAAAAAACAAAATTTAAAGTCTTCTCAAGATAATATAATCACTGAAGTCTCTTCTCATAGCAGATTATTAGGGATGGTACTACATGATAATCCTAAACTGAACCTGCTTATACAAAACTGAATAACAAAAACTAATCAAAAACTAGGGCTGCTTTACAGAGCCAAAAACTTTTTCACTGACGCGACTAAAACTACACTTGTCACTAGTCTTCCCGATACTTTCTTATAGTACCCCCATCCTTATTAACTTCTAGGTATCACAAAAATCAAAACTTGAACAACAGTACAGCAAAATTACTAAATTTACAATATATACCCCTTTCAGTACTCACCACTGCATAGCAATAAAAAGCCTAAACTGGTTAGGACTACCCCATCAACTAACATATACACAGCTTCTTATTACCTTTCAAATTATCTAGCATCTGTCTGCTTGACCAGCACTAAATAACATTTTACACAAACCAAACAATGGTCTGGCATGCAAAAATCAATAATAAATGGGCTCTCATTCACAGGTTTTGGTTTTATTTAACATTCTACACAACTACATTCCCAGTTGGTCATTATGCTGTAATGATCAAAAAACTCCTCTGTCCACAAACCTATCAAATCTTCTGGGGATTGTCTATACTTGTACCATGTTGCTAAGGCCTGGAACTCCCTACCTGCATTCATCAGCTCAATCCCCTTATTCCAATCCCTCAAAATTATTCTGTTAGATTTCCTAGCCAAAAGCTGGCTCTGTTTATGCTCAACACCAATATAAACTACATCCCTAAATGTGAATAAGTACTCGTTCATACCTTACACCTCCTTACTCTCCCTTTATCACTCACTTCCTACTTCTATCAGTTTCTCTCCCTGGCTTTCTCTTTAAATATACAGTAAGTCTGCTTTACTCTTACTTCGTATTGCAATTCCTGTTTGTATTATACTAACTTACCTTTAATTTCTCTATAATCTGGCTAAAATGTCTAAATATTAAATAATTGCCATATAACCTGCATCTATTCTTAACCAGTGTTTTCATATTATGTCTAATTAGGTATAATTATTTAAACTGTAAATGGTTTTTGTATTATTTTTAAAGATTGTAAAATTACTTTAGAGACTTTCTCCCCAGGCCTCCACTGAAAATGTGATCCTACCCATTCAGACATTTCTGGTGATCAAATGTAAATAAATAAATAAATAAACATTACTGTTTATCAATTCTGCATGGAATTTCAGTGAAAGCGAAAGGTATAGGCAGACATAGAAATATCTGAAGGTTGACACTGCATTAAAAAGTTTTCTAGCACATGAATTAACATTGAATATTAATTTATTGAACTGTGATCATTTATAGTGTCTGTCAAAAGTCCATTCGAATTACACTTGGATCTTCAACTATAGTTTCAGTATGCTTTAAAATGATTATACCATTAGTATACACAATAACAAGTTAAGAGGAGTGTAATTTATAAATCATAAAAAGAACAAAGAACCTAGTAATACCAGTCTTGGAGTAAGGTGCACTACTAAATACCTGGGGCATCTCACCTATCAATATTGGAATTCTAGCTAAGTAGTACGACTTAATTACATCCAAATTTACTGAGTTTTGAAAAGTAGAAGAGTATGGTCTACAAATTCATATGTTTTTTTTAATCCTTAGATTTACTGAGTTAGGAGACTCTTGTTGATGTTACAATAAGCTGTTTGTTGAGCTGTAAATGGTAGTAAAAGTACTGGACCCCTTCCTTAATTTGTGTTGACGAAAAAGCAATCTTATTTTTTTCAAGCTTTTTTTGCAACAAAATGATACTTAAATAATAAATTAACTTTGCGAATAACATGAATATAAAAATAGAAAAATACATAACTATTTAGCAAGTACACTGGAAACATCAGAAACAACAGTGAAATCTACATTTGTTAGTATCAGGTTCTTTCTATGTTTCAAGATAAAAGACAGCAATGTTTGCTTCTAAAAAGGAAAATACACCCCTGAAATTGTATCCATAAAACAAGCCTGAAACAATGTTCCTAGTAATCTCAATTATAATTTCTTAATCAGTCGTTCTTGGAGTCTTTCTAGTCTGGGTGATGATTTTAATAGTTTTGTCATGAACACCTGATGTAAGACTTGTGCTTTCATGAGTAGATGATAAGAACTGCGTTTTTAGTTGAGGTGCAAAAGGTTGAGCTCCAGTTTCATAAACGGTTCGGAGCCTTGAGGGTATACCATAGCCTTCCAATCTGTAATACAGAAGTGCAGTAATTCTGAAAGACAAGCAACATCTGCTATACTGGAGTCTTAGACCTTCATCTTTAGATTCACAAGGAGAAATGGTCTCTTGACAAGCTTTGAACTTATTTCTTCTGGCAAGTTTCTTACAGGTCTGGGAGTTATTGCATTATAGTGAATGCAAGACAGGAGTCTTAATAAAATGTTTAATGCATGAATACACTGACAGCATATAGAAAACATTATGCAGAGTTAAGGTAGGATGGTATACAACTACTACAAGTTCGTGCCATGCAGTAGATTAGAGGTTGTCATAATGTATTGTTGTTAGGATGGCCGATGAGGTAGCAACAAGCAAGTTAAAGAAATGCACTTGTTACATTTATCAGTTGCAAGAGACATTTTAAATGAAATATTTTCAAAAGTTAAAAATGCATTGGGACCATTATGAGTGATATGTATTGGAACTGGAGAAGAATGAGAGACTTTTAAATAATGCTTATTGAATTTAATATTTTAATTCTAAACTTATACCTAGATACATTTACATAGATTCTTGTTGGGTAAAATGTGAGTATTTTTTCTTTTACAAACATTTTCAAATTAAAGTATCACCAATACAATCAAATATTTAGACATACACTATAACTAAAACCCAGATCTTTTTTGCCCTATCATACTTCACTCTGAAACTATACAATATTAAATTAGATCTATAAAAATGGAATTATTAAAGTTCAACCTATTAACAAAGGCATCTATTATAAAAATAACATCTAGTTTAGTAATGGCGTGTCCAATATCTGTACTAAATTATTTAAAATTGTTGACAAATCATTCAACACTTTCTTGTAGAATGATAAATTTTCAGAATGAGACATGAATAAAAAATGCAGATGTTAAGAGTAATGTGGATTTACAAATTCCAAAACCCAAGTGGTAATACCATGTAGGCCTCTTTAGCATATTGTTAATAATTTCAGGTCGCATTGACAACTCCTTAATACTATCACTATGTGGGGTTAATATCTTGAATACACACATTGAAAAGTACAAAATTAGCTCCTCCATTTCTATTAATAACGTCTCACTATGTTTTAAAGGTTTCCCTTTGATCATTAAGCATGTTATTTAAATTCCCAGAAATTGACTTCAAAATGTGGGTCAGTAATGGAATTTAATCTTTAACAGTCTTTAATAGACAACCTAACTATAAATATCAATAACTATTCTAACATACAGTATTAATAACAACAACTAGATTAAATCTATTTTGGTGGACCATGACAATTGAAAATTATATCTGCTATGACAATCATCATAAGATTTAGTTGTCATAGAAAACTAGTTTTCACAAGTCCTTTGTAGTGGCCATTCTAGTGCTCATTATATGGTGTTTAACTAATTTGTCTGTAAGAAATAGAAAGTCTTTAGCAGTTAGATTCAAGTTGCTGAAAAACACAAAGTGGATAAAATTAATACAAGTTTATGTTTAGCATGACTGTGTCATTCATTTTTAAGGAAATTTCCACAATAATTTCAAATCACATTTAAATGCCCTTTGAATCATTGTCATGTGAATACCTTTCACCTAAAGCAATGCAACATCTATTAATTTGTCATTGGCAGCTTAAGGAAATTTCCACAATAATTTCAAATCACATTTAAATGCCCTTTGAATCATTGTCATGTGAATACCTTTCACCTAAAGCAATGCAACATCTATTAATTTGTCATTGGCAGCTTGTAATCAAGAAAACTCTGTAACTTTAAAAACTTGGCAAGACAATTGTTTGGACAACATTTATTATAGTTTCATGATAAAAACAGAAAAGTACCATGTAAAATGTTTCAGGGGTTGTCATGACCTATGACATGATTCATATTCACTGATAATAAAAATCACCCCAACCATTGTCTACTTCATTATTTAACCACTAAAAAAGGGAATCATTGAAATTGGTACAGTCGGCAATACGTTTAAGTACGGCAGTGTTTGTTTTATTGCTCTGATTTAATACTAGTGCATTTATAACATATCCTGCTAGGTTTTCCCTGTGTAGAAACTCTCATAGTCTGATGGTAATGCTATGTGCAGTCATAATGTTCTTTAATTTCATTGGTCCCTCAAAGACAATTTGTTTGGTGTATCAAAGGAAGTTATAATACTGCTTGTAAAAACGTACAAATGGAACACTTTATTTACACATTATTGCTGACCTGCTTGTTCTTAAATCATTTCTGTTACTAGCCTAATCTAAACTATGTTTGACAAAGCAAAAACAAATGCTGGAGGGTAAAACAAAAGAGATGTGATCAAATAATAATTTTAAGGAAGTACAGGAAAAATTTGAGAAACAAGTAAATGTTATATGTTGATACAAAATCATTCTATACCAGTCTAATAAATTACAAACGTATTATAAATTCACTCAGGAATATGGGCAACAGTTTGGGTATTAAATGCCATACACTGTTGTATATAAGTCTGAGATAAATAAAATGCATTATTGTAAGCCTGAGACATATAAATGTGCCAGCAGTGTGAACACTGGCTGTAGGTGATTGTCACTGTTGAAGTGACACCCCCAACTTGTGCAAAATGGGAAAAATGGGTTGCGGATGGATGGATATAAGGGTGGCACTTAGAACAAGATTAGTTAAGGTATCAAAGAGATGTAGCTGTTATAAGGTGTGTTTTTCATGCTTACCATTGTCAGAGTGACTTTATGCTCCTATTTTCTAATTAAAAAACACTCCATTTATTTGTGTCTTATGACCTGTTGCTTTAGGTGAATGTCTGATGATAGCAGTAAGCTAGAAAAGTATTTATAAAGAGCTGGAAGGACAATCCGCTTGCTTAAACAGTAAACATCTGTTAGCATTAATTAATCTTCCCTTCATCCAATGTACGTTAAAAGGCCTAGATGCTTATTGCTAAGAAGACATGTAAACATAGAATGCATTTTCACTAAGTCTTTGCAGAATGGTCTAAAGCAATGTATGGCCTTCTGGCTGTCTAAACAAAAAGCTCTGACCATGGCAGTGTCTGTTAGTATATGTATGCGAAAGCAGCCAAACAATACAGACACAATGAAAGTCTGGATAGAATTTATAAAGCTTGTCTTAAGCATCATAATATAAAGGAAATGGTGCAAAACATTATTGCAAGAGTGAAGATTTGGATTGGACAATGCTTGATGACAAGAGCAATTGAATGTTCTGGAGGGTGCAACATTAATTTGCAAATAGTATGCACAATCAGTCTTACAGAAGCTTTTTAACACCAAAAACTGAAGCTTTGTTTTCCATTTGAGAATTGGACAACTCCAAAATAGAAAGTACAATAAAATTATTGTGTGTACAGAAGTATTGTTTCAGTTGTTTTGAGTATGATTCCTACATAGCAACACACAGACACTTAGCCCTGAAATTGACACTTTCATTTGTCAAGCCATAACCAGGTATAGCATTGTTCTTCTCAATCAGGTAGAAAGACAAAGGTTTGAATTTGGGAAAGTCTGTCATGGTAGAAGGTGTGAGATGTTTTTGGACAAAGGGTACAAAGCTGTTAATAAAGGAGAGGAGACAGCTTGACCCTATTATCTTTTTTAAACAAGCAACCAGGTAAGTGCTTAATTTGATACCTCTTTGTCTGAAGGTAATAACATGTCAAGGAGAAAGCAGCTACCATCATTATCAGCAACAACAAACCCCTTGTTTCAGTTTTCTGAGTGGGGTCAGGATGTTTCATTGACTGTCACCCCTTTTCTCGGTTCACTGCTCCTCTCATACCTTATTCAACAGTCATGCCTTACTGTTTCTCATACAGTCCATCTATCTCTTGGAAGGTCATCCTCATTTCCACTTCCTCTCTTCTTGTCTTTCCCAAATCATCTTCACCAAAATTCTTTTCTTTCTGGCGCACATCTGAATCTCTGCAATTTATGCTCTTTGACCATCTCTGCAATTGAAGCTACTTTGGCTTCTGCTTGGATGTTGTCATTTCTTCATCTGTTCCACAATATGCATCCAACCACCCATTTCAGCCACTTCAGTGCCATTAGTTCTACCTTCCTCATCTGCTTTGCATACATACCCCAGATTTTTGTGCCATATGGAAGTACTGCTTAATACAATTTTGAACACCTTACTTTTAGCCTTCTTTGATACACACTACCCCTGACACTCTGTGCCAATTGCCTGCAGCACCTCTGATGCTATATTTCTATATTTCACCTCCTCATTCAGACTTTTTTCTCCTTAACCACCCCTCCCAGATACTTGAAGCTGTTAACCTGTTCTACGTTCCCCTTTTATCTCATCACACTTGCCTCTACTCAGTTTCATACCATGTGCCTTCAGTTTTTGCATTCATTCCCGTATCATTTGATGAAGTTCCTGCTCAGAGTGTGCTTGAAATGCCATATCATCTGCATACAGCAGCTTTGTTTATCTGTCTCCGGTGACCTGTTTCCCAGTGTAGTCCATCACCATTTAAGTAACACCCACTGGGAACACATCCGTGAGTCAGAACACTGTTTGTCCTTGTGTGACTGTATCCTTGTACATAGCCACCAGTATTTCTGGGACTTTGACTCATAGCAAAACTGCCTAAATAAGCTTTCTTGGGACCATGACGTATGCATATCCAAGTCTAGAAATGCACAGTTGGACACTTTCCTCATCTATATGTCTCACTGCAAAAACAGGGTTTGTTGTAAAACATCCTGATCTCAATCCAAATTACTCATTTCCCATCTTACTTTTTATTGATTGCATATTAATTTATCAGTCACCCTCTGCAGCACTTTCATACTATATAACAGGAATTTGAAATCTCTGTACTGCCCATAGCTATGAATGCTTATTTCCCAGTTGTCAGGGGTATGCCTTTCTCAACATACCACTGTGAGTACACTCAGGAGACATTTCTTCCCTTATTCACCCAACATCTTGATAATATTTATTGTGACTTCATCTAGCGCTTTGATTTATCTGCCTATATTTTCCTTAAGGCTGTTCTTACTCTTTTACCAAAGGAAGTGTATAGGGTAGTTCTGTTTCTATAGGGGTGCCTTATTCAGAAGTTGCTGGAGGTACACTTTCCATCTGCTTTTGATATCCAGTGCACATCTCTTATATCTTTTTTACTTTTTCCTTTACTTATTGCTTGAAAACGTTTATTTGTGCTGTATGTTGACTTACTTTTCAGAAATTGGTAGAATGAATCCAGTATCTTGTTCTTTGCTATCCTGACAACTCTCTTAGCTGCTTTTCTAAGAGTGGTCTGTCTTTTTTATCTCCCACTTTTTCGTGCACTCCTTCTTTTGAAAATTTCCTGGACATCTGCATTCCACCACTTGCTTTCTTTATATACAATAGTTGCATGCCTAGCTTGACCTCATGCCTGTTACTCTGTGTGATTTCTGTTTTTGTTTGTTAGTTTGTGTTCCAATTTTTTTGTCCTTTTTCAAATGTTATTATGTGTAGGCTGTCTTCTTTGTTTTTTCATTTCTTTCCTTGGAATTTTTCATCATTGTATGTTTTCACGTTTAGACCATTTTTAACACTTGTAAATAGGTTTCACTTACTAATTGCTATGTTTGATTTTGTTTGGTGGTTAAGGTTGTTATGTATAGTTGTCTTTTAGCTTCTTCATTACTGAGTAGGAGTCAGCATTGGCTGCCGTTGTGGTATTAATTGTTATTGTTATGTAAGACTGTGTGCTGAAATCCTATGTGCTTTTCTTAATGCTTTTGATTTATTGATTTTAATTTTGTGTTTTTATTATGCATTTTAGGTATTTTTCTATGTATTAGTGTTGTGTGTTTTAATCTTTTATAGACTTTGTTGTAATGTTACCATTGAAATGAATGTATTCCTTTAAATGTTGTGTTGCATTTCATAGGTTCATAGGTTCATAGTTCATTTGTTTGTATTTGTGGGGTTTAATTAGTTGTTTGTGGAGGTGCATGTTGGTGTTATGCTAATTTTAGTGTTTTTTTCTTTCTGTTTTGATTTATTTATCATTGCTTTATTCCCGCTTTATTATGGCTTGATCAATCTCTGAACTTCAATTTCCACATAGACAGAGATAGAACAAAAATAAGCCCCCCTCCCCTCTTCTTCTGGGCAAGTAAGATCTCCACTTTTCTATCTCAACCAGCCAGAGCATCCATCAGTAAAGGAGATATCCTCTCTCAGCTGGAATATGGATTAACCATTTTCACATCTGCCTGACTTCAGGAAAAATGCTGCCACACTCCAGACAATCTCCGATAGTATCTGCTGATTCATCACAAACTCACCTCTCCATGAACATCACTTTATGTAGAAAAACCCATAAAACAAAGATCTAACTTACTGTTATGACCCCAGTTCTAGAAACAACTCCAACTCCAGGCATGTACTCCTATTATAGCTATAGATCATGAACAAAATTCCTTATACAGCTGAGACACTACTCATAAGCCTCACCAGCTCTCACTTACCCAGAACCTAACTCCACAGCACTGCACATGCATTCTCCTCACAGGCACCTAGTCTTTGGCAAGCTCTTCCCATCAACCTAAAAGATATCAGAACTTACCATGAATTCTGAATGCAACTCAAAAAAATGCATCCTCATCCAAGTCAAATGCTACTGCTTCAGCACAGGACATATCACCTAACACAATATCTGTATCTCCTGTCTGCTTCTTTTCTCCTCTCATAAAACTACTGGAGGTTGCCCCCACTTCAGAAAGTAATACAACAGTTGCACATCCTACTCTGCTTGTTTACTATAATGTGCATAGCACAGGTGTTTCGGTGTCACTAAACGTAACTGATCTTGTCATTGCCTTTTAGATTGTGAATTGTTTTGTATTTCACCTGCGCTGATCCTGAAAGTGATCAGTATTACTCAGTGTGCTACCCTAGTTAACAGATATAAATAAATGCCTAAGTATGTATGCCTGAGTTATGTATAAGTTGTAGTAGACACCTTGTTGGCCAGAGGGATCAAACTTATGAGCCTATAATTGCTAATGATATCTTTCCTGCCCTTTTCATGTGCAAGGTTAATATAAGAGCACTACCAATTATAAGGTACAATGCCATTTTCAGTAATGTATTAAAGTAAATCAGGAAATGGTATAAGTACCTCTTTCACTTCAAGTAAAGAGGCACTAGATATCTTATGTGGATCCAAAGATGAGATTTTCTTAAATTTGGAAAAGGCATTCCTAATAAGGGAATCTGAAAAAAGAAGACAAAGACCTGAGAGTCATCTGATCTGTAACAGGACCAGAAGAAACAAGATCCTGACTTACAGAAGAAAATAGTTATTAAGCTCACATGCTGTAGTATAAGCATTAGCTAGTATTACATCATTATTTGAAAACAATGTAATAGATGATGCTCTTGTATCCAGCTAGTTAATATATTTGCTTTTTTCTATTTGTGGATTTACTACAAATCAGTCTTCAGAGCCATGGATGAGGGTAAGGCAGTCCACACAGCCTATCTGGACCTTGCCAAAGCCTTTGACATGATCCCCCACTCTGGAATCACAGATAAACTTACTAAGCTGGGCATTAATCCCTACATCACTCGATGGGTTGCCAACTGGCTTACTGACAGAACCCACACTGTAAAAGTAGCTGACTCCAAATCCAGCTCCAGACAAGTGACAAGTGGAGTACCTCAGGGTTCATTCCTGGGACCTCTATTGTTTGGCATCTACTTCTCTAAAGTACAGGCCAACACTAAGGGACTCTGGCTAACAAAGTTCGCAGATGACTGCAAACTGGGAGCCATTATTGAATCCCCAAATTATGTCGATACTCTACAAAAGGGCCTTACAGAAACATATGCTTGGTGCCAGAGCCATGGGCTCAAGCTCAATGCCAAGAAATGTATAGTTATCCCCTTTGGGAAAAAACATGTACCTATGAACTATCATATAGGTGGCAGTACACTAAACACCGAAAGTGTGATAAGAGACTTAGGGACACAGGTGGACAGTAGTCTCACCTTTAATAACCACATCGCCACAACAGTCAGGAAATCCTTCTATGTGGCACACCTCATCACTAAGGGCTTTTCATCCAGAAAAAAGGAGGTCATTGTCCCACTGTACTCCTCCCTCATTAGACCCATTATAGAATACAATGCCCCATTTGGTATGTACCTCTCAAGATATATGCAACAACTGGAAAGGCCACAGGAATACCTCACTAAAAGAATCACAGGCCTAAAGCAGATGCCGTATGCTGACCACCTTAAAAACCTCCAGCTATACTCTATCGCATATCATCTACTCCGAGGCGATCTCTGCTTAATAGACAAGGCCATGTCAAACCCAGAGCTTTTGGACATGCTACACTTAAAGAAATCCCAATCCCTCAGAGCCACACACTCCAGGGATCTAAATATTGTCATCACAATAAACAAAACATGCTGGAGGGATAGGTTCCTGACCCAGAGACTTCCCAGACTCTGGAATAGACTGCCCATACATGTGAAGCAGAGAGCCTCTTTGGCCCTCTTCAAAAGGAACCTTGATGATTGGATGAGAGAAAGGAAATTCACCCCGGGGATTGTGTCAGTCACCCTGCTAGACAGGGGTCCAGGAAAGTAAATTGTGTGGGAAGAAATAGCCAGGGAATTGTTATGGCTAGGCTTGTATAGGCCCTAGGGCCGATAGCCTAGTACCAACCTATGAACCTATGAACCTATTAATTTATTTTCCTAGTTAATCCTAGCTGATTTTATTTTTGATTGTATTTTTTTTACAAGTTAAGTTAAAAAATGTCTTATTTATACTAGTAGAAAACCTTGTTAGGGTTTGTAGTGTCTTTTTTCTTTCTATATAGCCTTATGATGGACTTATTCCACCTTGTAGGAAATGAATGGAACATTTTCCAGATGAACAGATTCATTAACAAGGCTATTCAAGAATTTCTCCAAAGCAGAGTACCCATATTGATATGCTAAGAGATGTAATAAATAAGACCAGCCTGCACTAGAAATCTCAGTAAAATTTTTACAATAATCTGTTTGATATATAGTATAAGTTTTACCATGAAAGGCTTTGCTTATATGTAGTTCCATCTGAAATGTAATTATACTATGGTCAGAACAATGAAGGGGACATGTCACTCTTAAAACCTGTATTAGTCCATCTTCTTTTTCTTTTGGCTTTTGGCTTTTCCCAGTTAGGGGTTACCACAGAGGATCACCTGTCCGCTCATGATTGGCAGTGGAGTTTTATGGTGTTGAGTTGCCAGCCCGGTGCCCAACCTTCCACAGAAGGCACACACATGCACACACTCACACCTAGGGCCAATTTAAAGTGTCCAATCCACCTACAGCATGTCTTTAGGATGTGGGAGGAAACCAGAGCACCCTGAAGAAACCCACGCGACCACAGGGAGGACATGCAGACTCCACACAGAAGGCACCCCAGCCAAGAATTGAACTGGAGAACCTGTTGCTTGAGGTGGCAGTGCTAACCACTGCACCACCGTGGCCGCCCAAATCCTGTATTAGTCCATAAAAAGAAATGTTAACAAATTATTTTTATAAACAAGAGTTAGTTGACACTAAGTTTCACTTTATCTAATGGTAAATAAATTCACCCAAAAGTAAAATATTTTTCTTATTTAAAAAAATGCTAATTTTTAAGTAATCCCAACGCTCCTTACTAGATATATTTGCAGTACAATAGCTTAAAATTATGAAAAAGCTATCATTGTGATTAGAATTCAAGATTTTGATAGCAATTGTTTCATGAAGTATTACAACTTTTACAAGACATGAAGGCAAACTTTTGTGGACCCATAAAGTCATTCATCCAGCATTAAAATTTACCTTGGATATTTGAATTTGATGAAGTCTTTTAAATGATAAGTTGAATTGCATGCTTCAGTGATATCAATAATCTGAAAACTGCCTTTAGCTATTAGGCCAGTAAGTTTATCAAAGGTTTTACTCTGGATTCTTGCATTGCAAAATAAACATGTTACAGTTCTATCAATCACTCTGGCACGTTTATCTGGTTTAGTGTATCGCCATATGAAAAACAATTAATCCTTTCCATAATTTTATTTGTCATGTAAGTGGCACCACAGAGGTCAAGATGTAACCCATCCCTAAGAAACATTCTCCAGTCATAAATACATTCGACCCAGTAAGTAATAAGCTTGATGTTATAAAAAGTGTTAACTGTCTTAACCAATTGTCAAAGTTGTGTGGTTTAGTAAATAAATAGTTAGTCCACAAGGTTAATTATACGATTTTGCTAAGGGCGTACTCTACATTTAAACTTTCTAGATATTCCATCATATCTAGAATAACATTTCTCATATGGTCAAGGGGGTGTCTCATATCATTAGTTCTTGCAAGAAGAATGAGTATATCATATTTAAATTATTTACTGACATCAGTCTTGGTGGGAGATGAGGTGTATCAGTTAGTCTTAAGTCCAGTAGGGTTGATATGTGAGTGGTCTTATCTAAGCCACAGAGTCTACCAGTCACTGGTTTTAGAACTGAGTCTCATAGGTTCATAGGTTCATAGGTTCATAGGTAGGTACTAGGCTATCTGCCCAAGGGCATTTATAAGCCTAGCCAGAGTGTGTCGGCTTTCGCCGCCCCATTGATTAATTAACTGAGCCTTTGTCAAGTAGAGCCAATGAAGTGATCTCAGGGGTGCATTTTCTGTTACCCATCCACTTGTCAAAGCTTTTATTGAAGAGTGTTAGTGATGGGCTCTGCCTAATGTAGTTAGAAATTTTGTTCCAAAGCATGGGGAGTCTCTGTGACAAGAATCTGTCCCTCCAGCATGTTCTCTTTATTGTTGTGGCGAGGTTTAGCTCACTAGAGTGCATGGCTCGTAGTGACTTGGATTTTTTTAGGTGGGCATGTCCATCATTTCTGAGTTGGACATGGCTTTGTAAGTCAGGCAGAGATCACCTCTGAGTAAGCGATATGCCACTGAGTACAGCCGGAATTTTTTCAGTCGGGCTGCATAAGACATATGTTTGAGGCCAGTAATCCTCTTGGTGAGGTGCTTTTGTGGTCTTTCCAACTGTTGGAAGTGTCTTGTGAGGTACATGCCAAATGGGGCATTGTACTCTATGATGGGTCTGATGAGTGACGATTAGAGGGGCACTATAACCTCTTTATTTCTAGATGTGAACCCCTTAGTAATTAGATGGGCCACATAGAAGGATTTCCTAACTACTTTGGCAATATGATCGTCAAAGGAGAGATTACTATCTACCTGGGTCCCCAGATCTCTTATTACCTCTTCTGTATTAAGGGGGCTGCTCCTATGTGGTAATTCGTGGGTGTTTTTTTTTCCCAAACAGGATGACAATGCATTTTTTGGCATTTAGCTTGAGGCCATGACTTTGACACCAGGTGTCTGTCTCAGTAAGGCCTTTTTGAAGGATGTCCGTGTCAGCCGGAGAGTCAATTATGGCTCCCAGTTTGCATTCATCGGTGAACTTGGTTAGCCATAGTCCTGCTGTGTTTGCCTGTACTTCTGAAAAATATATGCTGAACAGTAGGGGGTCCCAGAACTGAGCCTTGTGGGACACCACTTGTGACTGGTTTAGAGTCGGACCTGGAGCCCGCTATTTTTACCGTGTGAGTTCTGTCTATAAGCCAGTTGGCAACCCATGTTGTGATGTTGGGGTTTATGTTCAGGCTGGTGAGTTTTTCTATAATACCCAAGTGAGGAATGGTGTCAAATGCCTTGGCGAGATCAAGGTAGGCTGCTTGAACCTCCTTTCCCTCTTCTATGGCCTTGGTGACTGTCTTGAAGAAGTCAACCAGGTTTAGTAGGCATGATCTGCCCTTAACAAGCCGAGATGGGTCAGATCAAGTGTTTGGAGGTTCCCAATGTCTTTGTTAATGAGTTCAATGATGATGCACTCCATAGCCTTGCAGACCAGGCTAGTCAGGCTTATGGGGCGATAGTTACCAGGGTCAGTTGTGGCCCCTCCTTTGTGGAGTGGAATAACCGTTGCTGTGCACCATTCTATGGGCAAGTAGCTTGTGGAGAGGCTGAGGTTGAACAGTGTGTTTAGGTGGGGGGTTAGTTCGTTCTGTAGTTCATGCAAGACGCAGCCTGGGACACCATCTGGCCCCATTGATGCTGTGTTTTTGGCTTTTGAAAGGGCTGTTTTCACCTGTGCTTCTGTGATTTCTGGGACTCTACACTTTTCCGGTATTGTTGTGGGCCGTTTTGAATGTGAGGGAGAGGTGAAGTTTGCACTGAATCTATCTGCCAGGATGTTGGCAATATCAGTAGGTTCAGTATATTTTGTGCTATTTTGCACTCGCTCAGAGCATATCTGTTAGTTGCCACTTAGATTCTTGACATAGCTAAAGAAGGCTTTGTGGTTATCCTTTCTAATCCTTGGCTATTTTTCTTTCAAAGTTAGCCTTGGATGATTTTATGAGGGACCTTAGTTTCTTACTGATCTGATCAGGGATGTCTTTCCTTCTTGGGATTTTCTTTTTTTCCGAATTAGTTTCCTCCTTTTGTTGTATAACCTGTTTATGGCAGGGATCCACCAGACTGGCTTCCTTTACTTAGGGGAGTGATTCTTGGTTTTGCTAGGGATGGCACAATCAATGCATCCTTGTAGGTGCTCATAGAGTGCAATTGTAAAGGATTCTGCATCTTGGGCAGTGTTATCCTTTAGCGTGGGGGCTGTGAAACCTACCACCTCTGCCTTAAGTAAGGTGAAGTTTGCTTTAGAAAAGTATTTCACTGTGGTTTCCTTGGTTGGGGGTGGTGGTGGGGTGTGGACATCCAGGGTGATTAGTTTATGGTCTGATCTAACCAGTGACGGGTTGACTTCTGGTACGGAACACCTGTCGCCCATGTTGGTGATGATCAGGTCCAATATGTTGTGGCCTCTGGTAGGGGAGTTTACCAGCTGATCCAGGGCATTTGAGTTGATAAATTCCAGGAAGCACTGAGCCTGGGAATTTGTACTCAAGTAGTTTTCCCAGTTGATGGTAGGGTAATTGAAATCTCTCAATATCACGGTGTTCAGTAGGACCTTCATGTTTTCCAGTGTCTCCAGAAAGGCGGAGTGGTGGTCCTGGGTCATGGAAGGTGATCTGTAGCAGGCCACAATTTGGACTGCAGATTTGCCCGATGTTAGTTGCACATGGATGATTTCAGAGGTATCATGCTGCGCCACTAACCTGGAGGTGTGGGTGTCCTTGATAAATATGGATACACCCCCCCCTTTTGTGTTTCGGTCTGTGTTCTGTGGCCGAAATGAGTGATATGAGTTGTAGCTCAGTAGTGCTGGAGTGCTCTCTGGAGCCTTGAACCAGGTTTCAGTTACTGCACAGATGTTGACATTCTCCATACTTAGGAGTGCTTTGAGCACATGCATTTTGAGATTTAAACTCCTGGCATTGAGTAGCATAACCCTCATTTTTTACTTGGGCTGTTTACGGAGGTGGGTTTGAATTTTGAACCTTGCCTAGAAAAGGCACTATGGGGGCAGCAAGAGCCTTGACCAGTATTCAAAAGCCAAGGGGTGACAGGTGCAAGCCATCTCTTGCAAAGCAATGCAGCTTGTCGAGCATGTCATCCCAGGCTGATAGACACTGGATCCCCTTTGAATGACACCAGAAGCTTAGCCAATTGTTGAAATTGATCATTTTTTCTTTATACTGAGGTATCATTCTTGGTGAGGGCAGGATGCTACTCAGGGTCAGGGTCATACCCGCCTGGGCTACATGATCAGAGAGCTCTTCCATGTCTCTTTTCATGTATTCCAGGGAGGTACGTCTCAGGTCATTCACACCAACATGAACAATGACAGAGTCATATTTGTACTTGTTCTGGAGTGACCTGAGTGCTTGTGTTATGTGGTGGATTCTGGCTCCCGACAGGCAGCTAACAGTAACCTTCTCCTTGTCCAGCCTTGTGAGTGGGATGTCAGTGTGCTTGACTATTGAGTCACCTATTACTAGTGTGTTAGGTATGCTGTTTTGCCTTAAGGGCTGTGATTGTGCAGCACATTGATTTTGTGTTTTATGTGTTGTCTGGTTTGTGATGGGAGGTGCAGGTTTTGTGGGTGTCTGCTTTGGAGCTCTCTGATGCTTTTGCAGGTTTTTATTTAGAGCCTCCGAGTATGATTTCATGTATTTATGTGTATTTTTTGCCAGTGCTGGTTTAGTAGGTCTATGTGAGGCTGGAGGTGTGGTGCAAGTGTTAACCTTCTCCTCATGACTGTCTGTTCCAGTCTTGGGTGGAGAGAAACCTCCAGTTTGGCTGTATAATTGCATCTCTCGCATATGTTAGTGTTTTGTGGTAGGAGGAGAGGGCTGTCTGTGTACATGAGGCAGTTGTAATATTGTCTCAGGATACCCAGATTCACCAGCTAGACTGGAGAGTACACCTGAAGTTGCCCTTTGGTCATGCCTGAATAGTAGGGTGAGCTGCTTAGTCGCTTGGTTGGTGAGGGGTGGATAAAGAGCCTTGCCCTGCTGGGCAGTCAAGCGTTGGGGTATATTAGTGCTTGCTATTAGGTCTGAACAAGTGCTGGACTGTAGAATGCTTTTTGAGTGCTTAGGTTGAGAGTTAGACTAGTTTCAAGCGAAAAACTGAAGAGGAGACTTAGTGGAGCCTGAATAATTGAACCCTAGCTAACCGGTGCTGCCCGGCGCACAAAACCATGCAAGCGCATTTTTTAAACTACTAACTTCTGGGCTGGAACTACTCCTCCAGGGACAGATGGCTTCTCAAAGTTCCCCTCTCTCACAGGTGAACAGAGAAACTTCCCTCTATCCAAGTAAGGTATGGGCAACTCAGAAACATGTAACACAGCCCTGAATTCAGCACTAGCCTGAAAACTGGACTTTACTAGCTTAGAAAGGCGGGAAACAAGACTTTTTTTTTGGTTTGTTTTTTTGAAAAGATAAGGCAAAAACAGTAAAAAATACACTTAAAACAGCTTTAAACGACTGCAAGCAATCAGAAAAGGCTATCATACTTTAGTGTGTAGCCTACAACAGTTAAACAATTTATTTAAACAAAAAACAAAATTTTAAAAGTGCAGGCAGTCAAATAAGTACAATATGTGAAAAAAGTAGCTTTTAAATCACAATAAGTGCTGGAAAATCAGCGTTTAGGTGGAAAACAGTTAAGTACAGCAAGAAAATATAGAAAACTGATAATCACTCCAAAGTCTCTCTTTTAAGCTAGAAGGCTTGTATCAGTTTAAGGCTTTCTAGTTCTTTCCAGTAGGGTAGTTATAGGAAAGATGGGAAACAAGCGCAGATGTGGTCTTTTAAACCAGAAAGTTGAAAGAGATGGACAACTTCCCGAATGATCAATAAACTACAATTCCTGGGCCAAGAACCACGCCTCTTGTGGTAGAAAGGCTACCTAGTACTTACCACTCCCACTGGTAAGCTAGAAGACTGCACTCCAACACAAAGGCTTGCGGGGCTCAGAAGCTTACAAACAGTCCTGGATACAGCAAATCTGTACCTGGACTAGACTAGTTACGGGAAAGGTGGGGATCAAGCGCAAACCAGAAAGTTGAGAGAGATGGAAAAAACTTCCCAAATGGCCAATAAACTACAATTTCTGGGCCAGAACCACTCCTCTTGTGGTAGATAGGTTTGCAGGGCTCAGAAGCTTACCAACAGTCCTGGATACAGCAACTCTGTATCTGGACTAGGCTAGTAACAGGAAAGGTGGGAAATAAGCGCAAGTGCGGCTTTTAAACTAGAAAGTTGAAAGAGATGGGAAAAAACTGCCAAAACGGCCAGTAGCTACAATTTCTGGGCCAGGAACCATTCCTCTTGTGGTAGATAGGCTACCTAATTCTTACTACTCCCACTGATAAGCTAGAAGGCTTCCTTCCAACACAGAAAGGCTTGGGGGGCTCATAAGCTTACAAAGAGTCCTGGATACAGCAAATCTGTACCTGGACAAGACTAGTTACAGGACAGGTGAGGAACAAGCGCAAACGCAGGCTTTTAAGCCAGCAAGTTGAAAGAGATGGAAAACTGCCTAAACGGCCAATAAACTACAATTTATGGGCCGAAACCCACTCTTCTCATGGTAGATAAGTTACCTGATGCTTACCACTCTCACTGATAAGCTAGTAGGCTTCCCTCCAACACAGAAAGGCTTGGGGGACTCAGAAGCTTACAAAGAGTCCTGGATACAGCAAATCTGTACCTGGACTAGACTAGTAACAGGAAAGGCAGGAAACAAGCACAAACACAGGATTTTGAATCAGAAGGTTGAAAGATACGGAAGAGCTTCCCAAACGGCCAATAAACTATCATTTCTGGGACAGAAACCTCTCCTCCTGTGGCAGATAGGCCACCCAGTGCTTACCACTCCCACTGATAAGCTAGAAGGCTTCCCTCCAACACAGAAAGGCTTGGAGGGCTCAGGAGCTTACAAACAGTCCTGGATACAGCAAGTCTGTATTTGGACTAGACAAGTTACAGGAAAGGCAGGAAACAAGCTAGGATCTTTTTTTTTTTTTTTTTTTTACAGAAAAGCAGCTAAAACAACAGTAAATACAATTTAAATGCAGTGCAGGCTAGCACATGTGTATCAATATCACGGCAAATGCAGTTTAATTAAATGCAATTAAATTAACAAATGACTAAAAATCAAGAGCAGAAGGCATTAAATTAGAAGGCTACTAACAATCATCATTTATATCAGGATCATTGCCACCTAAAAACTTGCTACAAGCAGAAGAAGTATTTGTCTCATCTGATTTGGAGCTGTGGTCCCTTGCCTCATCTGATTTGGAGCTGTGGTCCCTTGCCTCATCTGATTTGGAGCTGTGGTCTGTTGTGTCTTTGGCAGTTCTGAAGTTTTATTATTTTTTGTGTTGAGAAATATTTGTGTCACTAAGTAATAATTGGTCCCTTCAATTCCAGTTTCATTAAAAGTCAAATTGTTAACCATCTTACTTGTGGATAAAGATTAACAGAAGTGAAATGAGTTTGAGCTGCAGCAGTGGCACATAACAAGAAAACCAGTCTGTCTTCCTTTACAGCCTTTTTATTTAAACTAACCTTATTATATTCTAAATGATCTTGAGTAACAGCAGTAATACTAGCTGAAGAAGTCAGTTTATTGTTACTTGTAACTTGTCTATTTATAATAGTCTCAACTTTATCCAAACTACTAATTGTGCTGATGCAGTCTGCTGAGTGTAACTCTTCTATAAGAAAATCATTATATACATTGTCTTTGTTTTTATTAATAAAGAGGAAGATGTTTTCCACTTCTTTTCATTAGTTGTGCCTGTGACCTTTTATTTCTTTTTCTAGGGAAGTAATAGGTAGCTGTTCTACAGAATTGTTTTGCTTGAGAGCTTGAGAACTTAAGATGGTTCTCTGTAGGAGCAAACAATCTTTACCTAACCAATCTATTATGTCCTGAGAGAGTGAGAAAAACACTGTCAAAAACAAAAAAAATGTGTCCCTGGCAATCTTACACTTCACTATGTTAGACAGCTCATACAACTTTGTACAATTGAAGCAAAGGTCATCTAGAGCAGTGTTTCTCAACTGCCAGTCCATGGCCTGGTACTGGACACTGGCATCAATTATACTGGGCTGCGAGTGGTTGAGAAACACTGGCACAGTTTCAGAGAGTGAGAGAGCGAGAGACGGTGTGTGTGTGTGTGTGTGTGTGTGTGTGTGTGTGTGTGTGTGTGTGTGTGTGCGTGTGTGTGTGTGTGTGTGTGTGTGTGTGTGTGTGTGTGTGTGTGTGTGTGTGAGAGAGAAAGAGAGACAGATCAGAAGAAAGTCAGAATGATGTGTGAGTGAATGCATGTATGAATGAGAAAGTGAGTGTGTGAGGGTGAGAGCGCAGTGGTATAAGTACAGGGGCGTGAGAGGGGCAGTAATTTTGGGGCTGGTTATGTAACTAAAAATAAAGTTGTTTTACCTTTGGGAGCATTTCTTCATTAAGAATGGGACCATTCTTTCCGGTCTGGTTGCATCACATCAATCATGCACAGATGTCCTGCCCATCTGCCCAATTTGAAATTTTTACTGCTGTCAAGTTCAGTAAGTTGCTGTCAACAAGTGTTCTGTTCCAGTATGGTAGAATTAAGTAGTGTGTGTGTGTGTGTGTGTGTGTGTGTGTGTGTGTGTGTGTGTGTGTGTGTGTGTTTGAATTAAGTGTGTTTGAATTAAGTAGTGTGTGTGTGTGTGTGTGTGTGTGTGTGTGTGTGTGTGTGTGTGTGTGTGTGTGTGTGTGTGTGTATGTGTGTAAAATGCCCCAGTTAGTCATACCTGGTGGTTAGGGTTACTCAGGTACAAGGGTTACTCAAGCTCAAGCCCTGTACCTTAGGTACCAGAAGCAAAAGCCTGAATTCTCTACCCGTACCACCACCTGTGATTCAAGGAGTTGATTCCATAGCTCTCAACTGTCTAAACTTTCACAGAATGTTGGAATGTCTGTCTCGTACTTTTGGTCTGTTCTCTTAATATTTGTGGTTTTCTGACAAATCAGTGAGAACTGTTTCAGTCTTTCAGGAAACGCATGGTAACAGAACATTTTATTCTAGCAACATTCTAAGATTATACAAGCAATGTTTAAAATGTGTCCCTGGTTTTGGGCCTTTGCCCCCCCCCCCCAATAAAAAAAAGCTGAGAGCTTCAGGGGAAGAGAGGTTTAGTGCTGCTTATGCCAAGACTGTTTGCATTGTTAGTAGCACAACAGGTAATATACTTGCTTTTGATACAGAAGGTTGTGGGTTCTACTCCCACAGTATGTAGATGGATTGCTGATAATGTACTGTGTTGTACTTTTAAAGGGGGGGGGATGCTGCAGTCCTAAGAATGTCCTCATTTGGTGGAGATAACTAATAACTGAAACTGTTAGTATGCCATCCATTCCCTATTGCAATATTACTAGCTTATCATTTTTTAATGTAATATAGACAATTTATTCTTCAAGGGCAACAGACACTTTTTTGTAGATGAAACAATGAAATATAAAGTTGTGTGCTAGCAGCAACCTCTTCATTAGTTACATATTTCCTTAATGTGGAATTAACTGTTAAAGTGATGCATTTTTACATTCAAAATGTTAGTTACTGTTGGAATTAGTGTTTAGAATTGAGAGATTCATACATTTATCTTTATTAAATCAGATACTTTGCATATATAAATATTTGGCATGTGTATGTGATAAAGTGTTTTGCTGACAATTTGACATCCTCTTGCTTTGGAAAGGTATTTCTGACTAAATTTGTTGTGACTGGGCCCTTGTCTTATAAAAAAAGAATTTACTAGGCCCCGGATTCACAAAGGTTTAGAATGACTGATCTAGAGTATTTCTAAAGTATACACCACAGTGCTTACGTTCAAATAAGTATTTGTTATTTCTTTAAGTCTTCACAGGCATAAGAAGTTAAAGGATCCATTACAAAGCCCCTTGAAGTTCAAAGTGGTAACCAGTAATGAGTTCCAACACTGTAAGTAAACTTGTATGTCAGTTTTCTGACAACAACCATTCTGATCTATGTAAAATGCCTACAGTGTCCTAATAAGTTTCTGAATAATAAATAATATGTGTGAATAAGAAATACAGATATGGATAAACAATTTATACGTACAATTAAAATAAAATAGTTAGAAAACAACTAGTTCCCAAATGAAACCATAGATCTCTGCACTGATGTGAGTGAATGCTCTACTCACTTCCACTCACGGAGTTTTTAAAGTGCTTACAGTCCCTCACTAACACTCTTTAAGAGAAACCTTGACGAGTGGATGGGTAACAGAAAATACACCCCTGGTATTACTTTATTGGCTCAGCCTGACAGAGGATCAGTTAATTAATCAATGGGTTGGCGAAAGCCGACACACTCTGGTTAGGCTTATAAATGCACTTGGGCAGATAGCCTAGAACCTACCTATGAACCTATGAACCTAAATGTAGGTTGTCACACCAGTCAATCCCAGATAGAACCAATCACAAAAAAAGAAAAGTAAGTGTTCCCCATGTCTTGAAAAAGAACAGGGAGAGAACACAAATTAATAATAAACAAAAATACAAGCAGACTTCTCAGTAATTAGACCAAACTGCTTAAAGGACTGTAGAAATAGTACTAAGCTAACATCCACTTGTAGAGTGTAGCTTTTAAAGTGTTTACAACTCTGAAGTATAGGCTGTAAAGTCAGTCAATCTTAGGGAGCAACCAACCACAAAGAAGTAAAGTATGTGTTCCCCACATCTTGAAAAAGGACAGAGGAGAGTACACAAATTAATAATAAACAAAAATACAAGCAGACTTCTCAGTAATCATGCCAAACTGCTCACAGGACTGTTGAAATAATATATATAACAATAATACATATAACCCTCAAAAATTCTGGTCCTCCATTAAACAAATTTTTCACTCAGGAATTAACAGTGTCCTTAACCCGTGTCCCAATATCTCCCTCTTTGAAATGGCCACCGATTTTAACTTGCACTTCATTGATGGCATAGCTGTCATCACCAAAGATTCATTTCTTCACTTCCCTGACTCCTGTCTACCCCCATCTATTAATACCCTCACACCACACTAAAACCAGTTGCTGCCTCCTTCATTAAAAAGTTATCTAAACTTAAACCCTGCTCACCCTCTACAAATAACCTTTATACAGAATATCTCAAAACTGCCGCTAACATTGCTTAGCCAGTTTCCATCCTTATAAAAGGTAAATACAGGAATCCTATATTTCTAACATCAGAAAAAGTGCCTTATCATCCCTGTCCAAAAATGGCACTTCTACTGAGATATCTAATTTCAGATCCATTGCCATCTTATCCACATCTCAAAAACATTGAAAAAAGTGTTCATAAATAATTACTCCAGCATCTCTTAAAGGAGTAATCACTAACCAATACTCAATATGGTTTTAGATCAGCCTATAGGACAACAAGTGCCTTCCTAAGTTTCACAGACAACGTAAATAAAGCCAGGGATAAAGGCAAACTCCTATAATCCTTATTCCTAGACTTGTCAAAAGCTTTCAACTTGTTTTCTCATAAAAAAAACCTCCTACTACAACTGTCCATTTTGACTATCTAACGATAATAATTACTTGTCAGAATGCTAACGGGCAGTCACGTGTAAACCCTTCCCCTTATCTATCCATTAATACAGGTGTCTCACAAAGCTCTATCCCTCTACCCTTGGTACCCTTCTATTTACTATCTTTGTAAACAATCTTCATACTTCTATACAACAAGCATCCCCTGTCCAGCATGCAGATGATTCCTCACTATCTGACTCCAGACAATCTATAAAACTCAGAAAATACTACACAACATGGCTTTAAGTCTATTGAAAATTGGCTTTGCAATCACCAACTCCTTCTTACTCTAAAGAAAACCAAAATTGTATTTTTTCTTAAATCACCTACCCGTGATAAACATAAGTTTAAAATCATATCCCTAAACAGTATGCCAGTTGAAGTTGTGCGCTATACAACCTTGCTGGTAACAGATGAGAACCTCTAAGATGGCCTCCACATACAGAGCAATATAAAAAAAAATTACAAAAATAATAATGCTATATAGTGCCAAAAAATTCCATCCTGCAGTCACTCTTGCCACTACATCCCTACTCCCCTGTCTGTTATATGCTTTTTCCATCATAACTCATCTTCAGGTGCCCAAAAATCTAAACTAGAGCAGTGTTACAACAAGGTAGCTAGATATGTAACTAATGTAACAGAACCATCACTGTTCTGCAATAAAAACTCTAAATTGGTGAGAATTATCCTACCCACTAAATTATACCTAACTTTTATTTAGACACAAAATTATATATAATCTCACTTTCTGCCCAGCTATAAGTATAATTCTCTACCACTATCTCTCAAATTGTCACTTTTGATCTTCTGACAAAAACTGCAGTCAAAGTTTGTGCTCACATTGTGCAGCAAAAGTCTGTAATATAATCCCTGCACCAATCAGGGCAGTACATAACATTCTTTTATTTAAACTACAACTAACAGAATTCCTGTCTGACTTATGACTTTGCACATGCTGTTGTCCTAACTAATGATTTCAGGTCCTTGTCTTTAACATACCCCCCTACATCCAATGTCCCCTGTTTTGAATTCTCTAACTCTTGCTCTTATTTCCCTGTTCTTAATCGTACATTTACTCTTTATCTCCCTCCTACAAATACTTATTCCTCACACTGTTCTTCCTCCTAATGTTCCTCTTTATCCACTGTTTGAATGGTCCAGTCTGATAAACTCTCGCACTTTTAACATGTCAACATGTTTCGATGCTATACGATATTGTGTATATGTGTGTATTATTCTGCATGTCAGATGTGCATTAGTATTTATATAATTATGTATATACAGTGTACTGTAATATGATGCTAGTTGTCACCTATTTATAGTATTTTCTGTTTTTTTATATGTGGAGCTTCACTCCAGGCATCTGCTTAAAAAGGAAAAAATTATCCAGTCGGACATTCCTGGTAAACAAATGTCAGTAAATAAATAAATGTATATGTGTGTGTGTGTATATATATATATATATATATATATATATATATATATATATATATATATATATATATCTGTGTGTGTGTGTATGTATGCACACATATCCACACACACATTTTTTATTAATGTGTATATTGTATTTGGATGCTATAGTCTAAGGGGGCTTGTTTTCCATTAATGTGCTTTGGATTTTGTTTTCCTTTATAGTCTGTGGGGATGTAGATTCAGTTTGTTTTTGCTTAATATTGTTACGATCGTGTAATCAAGATATACTGTACATACTTTTGGGTGGTGCATTCAGTCAGTACATATATATTAATATATACAGACACACACACACACACACACACACACACACACACACACACACACACACACACACACACACACACACACACACACACACACCAACCATATGTGATTGTTCTAAATCTGAACCTTCTGGGATAGAAGAACTAAGCATTCACTTCATACGTACACCCTGCATTTCCATGCCTCATGTAGATGATCATAGTGAAAGCCTTAGCTAGAGGGAGGCAATGTGGGTTGCTGCGTCAGGTGCAAACTTCTAGTAAGTGCAATCAACACTACAGAAAAGATGCCAGTTGGCTCCTGCAATTCAATGGTGCAGTCACTGGGTGGTAATACCTATTTGTCCTTGCAAATACAAACATTAACAATAATGATTTAAGCAGCCATGTTTGAGATTGCAGCAGCTTAAATAATTGGTCTGCATTAAAGATATATTAGGATCTGTAGGAGGAGCTAGTAGAGGTCTTTGCTACATTTTCTAAAATCTGGTTTTAGATATATTTATTTCTGAAGCACTCTTGTTTTCTGGCTGATGGAGAATGAATTGGGTGATTGCCCAGGGTGAACTCATTATGATTTAGTAGAATTTTATGGATTTTGTTTAAAAAAATAGATGACAATTCATCAAAGCCCATTAATTTTAGCCCCCAACATGAATATATAACCTAAGTATTTTATTTTACTGGAAATGTTTATTGACTAGAAATAAATAATTCTTAAGGAAAAGAGAAAGTGTCCATGAAACAGGTATAAAATTGTAATCTACTAGGAAGAGAAAAAAGCTGCATTCAGAACTGAAAAGCACAATTACTTCATCTGTATGTTAAGAGCGGAACTACAGAGACATTAACATAACATAAAATGTTTTATTTTTCTTTAACATACAAAAAATTAACCATGTGCATAGCAGCAATTAGTGCTAGTTACTAGGATTCCCTTTTAGCTTAGGCTTGTAATAATATGATTAGACTGCTTAACTTCCTCGTGAATTGCCAGCGTGTGCTTAATATATCCAGTAACCCTTCTCAGGATATAGAAAGAAATGGGATATTATAACTTCATAAAACAGCTTGCTCAGAAAGTAAAAGGTGACTTGGAACAGAGATAGGGAGGAATGGAAAGAGAAAGGGTAGAAAAAAAAGATATACAATGAGTTTAAGACAGAATGTAACCTATGTAAAAGCATTTATTTATTAATCATGCGGCACAGTGCACTGATCCACAGTGGCCTTTTTCAGACTCATCCTGTGAACACTGTCTGTTCAGAGTAACATAGTAAGCAAATGAAGGTCGAGGGGCTCACACTCTGGACTGCAGGAGGCAGGTCATTAAAAACTCATAGCTATCATGCTCTGCAATAACCGCCATCACAGATTAAACCTAGGTACCTCAATGTCATAGCGTGTGCCATTGTATAAAGGCATGTTTTCAGTGTTACTGGAGATACTGCACTTGAAACTGGTCTTAACAGGTTATCTTCCTGTAAGTACACTTTACAGTTCATCCTTTAAGTAGACATCAATGCAACCTGCACTTTTGTGTGTACACTGAAACATTGCAACACACAGCATGAGAAAATGACAAAAACAAGATGTTCTAGTCAGGAAGACTAGAGAGAACACAGTGTCCTGCACCAGAGAGGAGGGCTGGGGCATGCAATGAGTCCTTGTAAACAATAGACATGACTAAAGCTTTGCTCTACAGAAAGGTTACATCCTTAGTTCATTAAATTATAAAACTCAGGGATTAGTCAAGTCATTCAGTTAGAAAAAAGAGCAGAGTTTAAATATAATGGTAGATGAATGACTCATTGATATCAGAGGTTATGAAGTAAGACAATATACAGCTGGGGTACGACAGGACTCATCTGGTTTGGAAACAAGATTATATGTTTAAAGTTAAAGCAGCTTCAATGGAGTAAAAAAGGGGCAAGATAATAAAGCAAAGGAAAGTAGGGAATGCCAGAAAACGAATAATTTCTAGAGTCAGGTAAATGTCTGGTTACATACATATGATCCCAATTACCTTTCCAAGACAGTCAAGATAGATGTTGCATCACCAAATCATATTTTAATACTTACAGATAACCACAGTCAGATTTGCTATTGCAATTGCATAAACAGTTCAGCTGAGTTATTATTCTAGAAAGCAGAACACATTGCATCATATCAAGCTATTGAACAGACATACTGCTTTCATAGCACAATGCAGATGTGCTCATCATTAGATGTAGCCATTTCCACTGATAAAATCACTTTATGAAACAAAAAGGATTACTGCACTAATTGATATTCGTATTGTACTGAGTGTCTTATAAATCAAGCCATACAAATGAATATACTCATCTAAAACTCACAGTAGCAATTATTTTAGAAATGTAAGAATTAAATGTAAGTCAAGCAATGATATATAATCTGAAATTGTTAGGCTGATTTCAGAATTTGTGTAACTTTTCTGCAGAGTAGTTAGATGATTTACCAAAGCCCAACTCAATCGATGAATGTTTAGTGATTGCAACTGATTAAATAAAGCAATTTAAAAAAATATACTCAGTTTGCACACCAAATCAAAATATTCCCATCACACCTACCTGCAGTTACATGCATATGTACACATGTGTACACCCGCCCACCGGCACTCATACACACACACACAAAGACGCACACACCTGTAAACTTATCGGCCAGCTTACGATAAGTTGATATAACAGGAAAGTTTTGCAGGAAAAAGTGTCCTCAGAAGCGCTACACAAAATGGAGACTTTACTTCCATGTAGCTGTTACATTATAACTTGATATTACACTCAGCTGAATTCCAGTTTTATTCAAGCCTCTCTGTTTCATGGCAGTGGTGAATCCTAAACAGAGCATTCACAAACCATCATTTATCTTTCACTACTGGGTGTGCTGTCATTAAAATGACAATTCTCCAAACTTCACTGGTCTGTGTTGAAGTCATATCCCACTGGATCCATTTAGTGACATACTTTTAGGGTTATGGTGGTCAAGTAAACTACCCAGGATAATGACTGCATGACTTACAAGGTTTTCTTCCTCTTTTTAATGTTATTTTAATGATACCTGGCTTCACTATCCCCAAAGGCCAAATGAAAGATTAAGAGAACTGAACTGCATTCTGCCTTTTTTTTCAATTTATTTAGTAAAGATTGCAAAGATGTAGGAGAAGGCGGACTAGAGAAGCTAGACAGAGAGAAATTAAAGTAAAACATGAAAGGCAGTGGATGAATTGCCACACCACACTGAAGGGCTGCAATAAAAAAACAAGAGGCTAGAGGACTATCTGTGTTACTTGCACATGTATGCATGAAAATTATGATTGTGAGGTGTGCTAATCTGGAGTGTTAGCCAAGTAGGGAAAATGTTAGGACTGTAAGGTTATGGAAAGGAATGAAGGCAAGGGCACAATGCAGTTGATTTGGGCCTGAAAAAATTAAATAACTGAGAGAATGGACTAGTTATAGAAATAAATAGGACACACAGAGTGGGCTGCTCAATATTAGTGAAGTCCACCACAGGAACTTTATAGTTAAGTGCCAAAGAGTGCCTGGGAAGAACTGCAGCCATATGGAAATAATTTTATATTGCAGCATATAAATGTTATTAAATAAATGTCTTAGAGACTCATACATGCAAGAGGAAGCTCCAAGCTGCATGTTAGTATATGAGGTGAGCAGGGGCAGTAATCTATATGGTGTTCCCCTGGTGCTCAAAATAATATGGAGGGGAAGGGTTTGAGGTTCATAAATGCAGAAGAATCAGTCCTTTTTTATCGTCATTCCTTACATGGGGTGGTCAAATGGTAGTTTAAAGAAACAAGTGAGAAGCCTGCTAATGCTGGGGGAGGTGGAGATCTCTGCATATGGAATGGGGGTGCAGTATAATAACATGGTAGAAAACGGTTACAAGTACTACAGAATTTAGGTTCAATGAGAACAGACAGTCTGGAAAAGAAGATGTAAATATGAACCAGTGTTTAAAAAATGAAGTTACCAGGAAAATATAAACAGTGGAATAAGGAAGGAATGAAAACCTGATGGGAAGAGTAGAAGAGATAGCTGACAGGGAGAGATCACCCCCAAAAAGTAGGATCTACCTCTAAAATAAAGCAATTATTAATTAAAATCAAACCATGATCATCGTCTACTGATAATCTGCTTGCTGAATTCTTCAAGCTATCCATTGCTCCACTACTTAAAATACTCATAATAAATGGAAGCATATAAGAATCCTATGTTGTTTCTCTGTGGAAAGAAAATTCTTCATTATCCCTCTCCATACAAGTGGCAGATTTAATGGAAATATCTAAATTTAGAACTGTTGCAGTTTTATTCTCTTTTCAAAATTTTTGGAAAATATGTCAATAAACAACTATTTCATCATTTTCAGAAGGAACAGCTCCTGGCCTCCTTAATAGCATTGCTTTTCACTAGATCATAATACAACCATTTCCCTTATATTTAAATAACATAATTAAAGCCAGAGACAAAGGAAAGTTTGTCTCTTCTTTATTCTTATGCTTGTCTAAGGCCTTTAACAACATTTCTCACAATGTTTTTCTGATTCCATCTCATTCCTCCTTCATTAAGTCAAAAGCTATTTGTCTGATAGACATCAGTCTGTCAAATGGTATGCTCCCCTTAGACATGAGTCTGTTAAATGGTACTCTAACCTTAGACATCAGTCTGTTAAATGGTATGCTCCCCTTAGACATGAGTCTGTTAAATGGTATGCTACCCTTAGATATCAGTCTGTTAAACGGTACACTACCCTTAGACATCAGTCTGTTAAATGGTACACTACCCTTAGACATCAGTCTGTTAAATGGTATACTACCCTTAGACATGGGTCTGTTAAATGGTATGCTACTCTTAGACATCAGTCTGTTAAATGGTGCACTACCCTTAGACATCAGTCTGTTAAATGGTAAACTACCCTTAGACATGGGTCTGTTAAATGGTACACTACCCTCAAAAATCAGTCTGTTAAATGGTACACTACCCATAGATATGACTCTGTTAAATGGTACACTTCTCATAGACACGAGTCTGTTAAATGGTATGCTCCCCTTAGACATAAGTCTGTTTAATGGTACACTTCCCTTACACATCAGTCTGTTAAATGGTACGCTACCCTTAGACATGGGTCTATTAAATGGTACACTACCCTTAGACATGAGTCTGTTAAATGATACACTTCCCTTAGACATGAGTCTGTTAAATGGTATGCTCCCCTTAGACATGAGTCTGTTTAATGGTACACTTCCCTTACACATCAGTCTGTTAAATGGTACGCTACCCTTAGACATGGGTCTGTTAAATGGCACACTACCCTTAGACATGAGTCTGTTAAATGATACACTTCCCTTAGACATGAGTCTGTTAAATGGTACGCTACCCTTAGACATGAGTCTTTTAAATAGTACACTACCCTTAGACATGAGTATGTTAAATGATACACTACCCTAAGATATCAGTCTGTTAAATGATACACTACCCTTAGACATCAGACTGTTAAATGGTATGCTCCCCTTAGACATGAGTCTGTTAAATGGTACACTGCCTTAAACATGGGTCTGTTAAATGGTACACTTCCTTTAGACATGGGTCTATTAAATGGTATACTATCCTTACACATGAGTCTGTTAAATGGTACTCTACCCTTAGCTAGGAAGGTGCTTGGTGTGACATCTGGACAGAGGAAGGAGGACAAGGAGACATGGCGGTGGAATGAGGAAGTACAGGAGGGTATACAGAGGAAGAGGTTGGCGAAGAAGAAGTGGGATTGTCAGAGAGATGAAGAAAGTAGACAGGAGTATAAGGAGATGAGGTGCATGGCAAAGAGAGAGGTGGTGAAGGATAAGGATAAGGCATATGAAGAGTTGTATGAAAGGTTGGACACTAAGAAGGGAGAAAAGGACCTGTACCGATTGGCTAGACAGAGGGACCGAGCTATGAAAGATGTGCAGCAGGTAAGGGTGATAAAGGATAATGAGGGAAACATACTCACAAGTGAGGAGAGTGTGTTGAGGAGATGGAAAGAGTACTTTGAGGGGTTGATGAATGAAGAGAATAAGAGGTAGAGAAGGTTGGATGATGTGGGGCTAGTGAATCATGAAGTGCAGTGGATTAGCAAGGAGGAAGTAAGGATAGCTATGAAGAGGATGAAGAATGGAAAGGTTGTTGGCCCAGATGGCATACCAGTGGAAGCATGGAGGTGCTTAGGTGAAATGGCAGTGGAATTTTTAACCAGATTGTTTAATGAAATTTTGGAAAGTCAGAGGATGCCTGAGGAGTGGAGAAAAAGTGTTTTGTTACCTATCTTTAAGAATAAGGGTGATGTGCAGAGCTGCAGTAACTACAGAGGGATAAAACTGATCAGTTACAGCTTGAAGTTATGGGAAAGAGTAGTGGAAGCTAGGTTAAGAAGGGAGGTGATGATTAGTGATCACCAGTATGGTTTCATGCCAGGAAAGAGCACTTCAGATGCAATATTTGCTCTGAGAGTGTTGGAGAAATACAGAGAAGGTCAGAAGGAGTTGCATTGTGTCTTTGTGGACTTAGTGAAAGCATATGACAGGGTGCCTAGAGAGGAGTTGTGGTATTGTATGAGGAAGTCGGGAGTGGCAGAGAAGTATGTAAGAGTGGTACAGGATATGTACAAGGGTAGTGTGACATTGGTGAGGACTGCGGTGAGAGTGACAGATACGTTTAAGGTGGAGGTGGGATTACATCAAGGATCAGCTCTGAGCCCTTTCTTATTTGCAGTGGTGATGGACAGGTTGACAGATGAGATTAGACAGGAGGCCCCATGGACTATGATGTTTGCAGATGACATTGTAATATGTAGTGAGAGTAGGGACCAGGTTGAGGAGACCCTGGAGGGGTGGAGATATGCTTTAGAGAGGAGAGGAATGAAGGTCACCAGGGCTAAAACAGAATATATGTGTGTAAATGAGAGGGAGGGTAGAGGAATGGTGAGGATACAGGGAGTAGAGTTGGTAAAGGTGGATGAGTTTAAGTACTTGGGATCAACAGGTCAGAGTGATGGTCAGTGTGGAAGAGAGGTGAAGAAGAGAGTACAGGCAGGGTGGAATGGGTGGAGAAGAGTGTCAGGAGTGATTTGTGACAGACGGGTACCAATAAGAGTGAAAGGGAAGGTCCGCAAGAGGGTAGTGAGACCAACTATGTTATATGGGTTGGAGACGGTAGCATTGACGGAAAGGCAGGAGTCAGAGCTGGATGTGGCAGAGTTAAAGATGTTAAGATTTGCACTGGGTGTGACTAGGATGGACAGGATTAGGAATCAGTATATTAGAGGGTCAGCTCAGGTTGGACAGTTTGGAGACAAAGCAAAAGAGGTGAGATTGCATTGGTTTGGACATGTGCTGAGGAGGGATGCTGGGTATATTGGTAAAAGGATGCTAAGGATGGAGCTGCCAGGTAAGAGGAAAAGAGGAAGGCCTGAGATAAGGTTTATGGATGTGGTGAGAGAGGACATGCAGGTGGTTGGTGTGAAAGAGCATGATGCAGAGGACAGGAAGAAATGGAAATAGATGATCCGCTATGGCGACAGCTGAAAGAAGATGATGATGACCCTTAGACATGACTCTGTAAAATGGTACACTTCCCTTAGACATCAGTCTGTTTAATGGTACGCTACCCTTAGACATGGGTCTGTTAAATGGTATGCAACCCTTAGATATGGGTCTGTTAAATGGTACTCTGCCCTTAGGTATGAGTCTGTTAAATGGTACACTACCCTTAGACATGAGTCTGTTAAATGGTACACTACCCTTAGACACGAGCCTGTTAAATGGTACACTACGCTTCGACATGAGTCTGTTAAATGATACGCTACCCTTAGATGGGTCTATATTATAACATCGAAGTTCTCTAACATTGAATGTTATAATATCGAACCTGTAATGTCGAACGCTGAAAACAGCAAAGGTGCAGGACATCGAATTCTTTACCAGGGAAAGAATTTGGTGCTCCGTTGCTGTGGCTTCACTGTTTTCAGCGTTCGATATGTTAGAACGTGATGGGTCGGGTTCAGGTAAGTGTGCAATTGTGTGTAGGTTAGGGTTAGGGGCGGGTTAGGTGAGTTAGGGTTAGGGAGCGGGTCAGGTAAGTGTGCGGTTGTGTGGACATTAGTGTTAAGGTGCGGGTTCAGGTAAGTGTGTGATTGTGTTTAGGTTAGGGTTAGGGGGCAGGTTAGGTGAGTTAAGGTTAGGGCGCGGGTCAGGTAAGTCTGCGATTGTGTGTAGGTTAGGGTTAGGGGGCGGGTTAGGTGAGTTAGGGTTAGTGCGTAGGTGAGGTGAGTGTGCGATAGTGATGGACCTTAGGTTTAGGGTTGGGTTAAGGTAAGTGGATAGCTAGTACTGTATGTAAAATTTACTTTAGGTGAAGGATTTTAAGTGTATGTGTCTGGATGGCTGTTTTTTGTGTGTGTTTGTGCTGTGTGTATGTTTCTCAGAATAGCAAATTTTTTTCCCTGGGAAAAAATTTGCTATTCTGATTGTTCGATGTTTTCACACTTCAGTGTTTAGGGTTCGATATAATAACATTCGATGTTAGAGAACTTCAATGTTATGATATAGACCCCCCGCCTTAGGCATGAGTCCGTTAAATGCACACTACCCTTAGACATGAGTTTATTAAATAGTACACTGCCCGTAGACACGAGTTTGTTAAATGGTATGCTACCCTTAGACATGAGTCTGTTAAATGATATGCTGCCCTTAGGCAAGAGTCTGTTAAATGGTACGTTACCCTTAGACATGAGTCTGTTAAATGGTATGCTCCCCTTAAACATGAGTCTGTAAAATGGTACACTGACCTTAGACATGGGTCTGTTAAATGGTACAGTACCCTTAGACATGAGTCTGTTGAATGGTACACTGCCCTTAGACATGGGTCTGTTAAATGGTGCACTGCCCTTAGACATGGGTCTGCTAAATGGTACACTACCCTTAGACATTCGTCTGTTAAATGGTTCACTGCCCTTAGGCATGGGTCTGTTAAATGGTACGCTACCCTTAGACATGAGTTTGTTAAGTGATACGCTACCCTTACACATGATCCTGTTAAATGGTACACTACCCTTAGACATGAGTCTGTTAAATGGTATGCTACCCTTGGACGTGGGTCTGTTAAATGATATGCTGCCTTAGGCATGGGTCTGTTAAATGGCACACTACCCTTAGGCATGGGTCTGTTAAATGGTATGTTTCCCTTAGACATGAGTCTGTTAAATGGTACACTACCCTTAGACATCAGTCTGTTAAATGGTACACTACCCTTAGACATCAGTCTGTTAAATGGTACGCTACCCTTAGACACGAGTCTGTTAAATGGTACGCTACCCTTAGACATGAGTCTGTTAAATGGTACAATACCCTTTGACATGGGTCTGTTACATTGTAAGCTACCTTTAGACATGAGTCTGTTAAATGGTACACTACCCTTAGACATCAGTCTGTTAAATGGTATGCTCACCTTAGACATGGGTCTGTTAAATGGTATGCTGCCCTAAGACATGGGTCTGTTAAATGGTAAGCTGCCCTTTGGCATGATTCTGTTAAATTGTACACTACCCTTAGACATGGGTCTGTTAAATGGTATGCTACCCTTAGAAATCAGTCTTTTAAATTGTACTCTACCCTTAGACATTAGTCTGTTAAATGGTATGCTCACCTTAGACATGAGTGTGTTAAATGGTACACCGCCCTTAGACATGGGTCTGTTAAATGGCACACTTCCCTTAGACATGAGTCTGCAACATGGTACACTTCCCTTAGACATCAGTCTGTTAAATAGTACGCTACCCTTAGACATGGGTCTGTTAAATGGTACGCTACCCTTAGACATTAGTCTGTTAAATGGTACTCTACTTTTAGACATGAGTCTGTTAAATGGTACACTACCCTTAGACATCAGTCTGTTAAATGGTACTCTACTTTTAGACATGAGTCTGTTAAATGGTACACTACCCTATGACATCAGTCTGTTAAATGGTACACTACCCTAAGACATCAGTCTGTTAAATGGTACACTACCCTAACACATCATTCTTTTAAATGTTACACTACCCTAAGACATCAGTCTGTTAAATGGTACACTACCCTTAGACATGAGTCTGTTAAATGATACAGTGCCCTTAGGCATGTCTGTTAAATGGTATGCTACCCTTAGACATGAGTCTTTTAAATGGTATGCTACCCTTAGACATCAGTCTGTTAAATGGTATGCTCCCCTTATACATCAGTCTGTTAAATAGTACACTACCCTTAGACATCAGTCTGTTAAATGGTACACTCCCCTTAGACATGGGTCTGTTAAATCATACACTTCCCTTAGACATCAGTCTTTTAAACTGTAAGCTACCCTTAGGCATGAATCTGTTAAATGGTATGCTACCCTTAGACATGGGTCTGTTAAATGGTACACTACCCTTAGATGTGAGTCTGTTAAATGACACACTACCCTTAGACATGGGTCTGATAAATGGTACACTACCTTTAGACATGGGCCTGTTAAATAGTACAGTGCCCTTAGACATGTGTCTGTTAAATAGTACACTACCCTTAGACATTGGTCTGTTAAATAATATGCTGCCCTTAGGCATGGGTCTGTTAAATGGTATGCTACCCTTAGACATGAGTCTGTTAAATGATACGCTACCCTTAGACATGAGTCTGTTAAATGGTACACTACCCTTAGACATTGGTCTGTTAAATGGTACACTGCCCTTAGACATGAGTCTGTTAAATGGTACACTACCGTTAGACATAAGTCTGTTAAATTGTACACTGCCCCTAGACATGAGTCTGTTAAATGATACGCCACCCTTAGATATGAGTCTGTTAAATGGTACGCTGCCCTTAGACATGAGTCTGTTAAATGGTACGCTACCGTTAGACATGAGTCTGTTAAATGGTACACTTCCCTTAGACATGGGTCTGTTAAATGGTATGCTACTCTTAGATATGAGTCTGTTAAATGGTACACTACCCTTAGACATAAATCTGTTAAATGGTACACTACCCTTAGACATCAGTCTGTTAAATGGTACACTACCCTTAGACATCAGTCTGTTAAATGATACACTACCCTTAGACACGAGTCTGTTAAATGGTACGCTACACTTAGACATGTGTCTGTTAAATGGTACACTACCCTTAGACATGGGTCTGTTAAATGGTACACTACCTTTAGACATGAGTCTGTTAAATGGTACACTACCCTTAGACATCAATCTGTTAAATGGTGCACTACCCTTAGACATGGGTCTCTTAAATGGTATGCTGCCCTTAGGCATGAATCTGTTAAGTGGTACACTACCTTTAGACATCAGTCTGTTAAATGGTACACTCCTTAGACATGAGTCTGTTAAATGGTATGCTGCCCTTAGGCATGAATCTGAACATGGGTCTGTTAAATGGTACGTTACCCTTAGACATTAGTCTGTTAAATGATACACTACCCGTAGACATGAGTCTTTTAAATCGTACACTTCCTTAGACATCAGTCTTTTAAATGGTAAGCTATCCTTAGACATGAGTCTGTTAAATGGTATGCTCCCTTACATATGTTTCTGTTAAATGGTACGCTGCACTTAGGCATGAATCTGTTAAATGGTACACAACCCTTAGACATGAGTCTGTTAAATGGTACGCTGCCCTTAGACATGAGTCTGTTAAATGGTACTACCCTTAGACATGAGTCTGTTAAATGGTACACTTCCTTAGACATGGGTCTGTTAAATGGTATGCTACTCTTAGATATGAGTCTGTTAAATGGTACACTACCCTTAGACATAAGTCTGTTAAATGGTACACTACCCTTAGACATCAGTCTGTTAAATGGTACACTACCTTTAGACATCAGTCTGTTAAATGATACACTACCCTTAGACACGAGTCTGTTAAATGGTACGCTACACTTAGACATGTGTCTGTTAAATGGTACACTACCCTTAGACATGGGTCTGTTAAATGGTACACTACCTTTAGACATGAGTCTGTTAAATGGTACACTACCCTTAGACATCAATCTGTTAAATGGTGCACTACCCTTAGACATGGGTCTCTTAAATGGTATGCTGCCCTTAGGCATGAATCTGTTAAGTGGTACACTACCTTTAGACATCAGTCTGTTAAATGGTACACTCCCCTTAGACATGATTCTTTTAAATAGTACACTACCCTTAGACATGGGTCTGTTAAATGGTATGCTACCCTTAGAAATCAGTCTTTTAAATTGTACTCTACCCTTAGACATTAGTCTGTTAAATGGTATGCTCACCTTAGACATGAGTGTGTTAAATGGTACACCGCCCTTAGACATGGGTCTGTTAAATGGCACACTTCCCTTAGACATGAGTCTGCAACATGGTACACTTCCCTTAGACATCAGTCTGTTAAATAGTACGCTACCCTTAGACATGGGTCTGTTAAATGGTACGCTACCCTTAGACATTAGTCTGTTAAATGGTACTCTACTTTTAGACATGAGTCTGTTAAATGGTACACTACCCTTAGACATCAGTCTGTTAAATGGTACTCTACTTTTAGACATGAGTCTGTTAAATGGTACACTACCCTATGACATCAGTCTGTTAAATGGTACACTACCCTAAGACATCAGTCTGTTAAATGGTACACTACCCTAACACATCATTCTTTTAAATGTTACACTACCCTAAGACATCAGTCTGTTAAATGGTACACTACCCTTAGACATGAGTCTGTTAAATGATACAGTGCCCTTAGGCATGTCTGTTAAATGGTATGCTACCCTTAGACATGAGTCTTTTAAATGGTATGCTACCCTTAGACATCAGTCTGTTAAATGGTATGCTCCCCTTATACATCAGTCTGTTAAATTGTACACTACCCTTAGACATCAGTCTGTTAAATGGTACACTCCCATTAGACATGAGTCTGTTAAATCATACACTTCCCTTAGACATCAGTCTTTTAAATTGTAAGCTACCCTTAGATATGAGTCTGTTAAATGGTACACTACCCTTAGACATGGGTCTGTTAAATGGTACACTACCATTAGACATGAGTCTGTTAAATGGTACGCTACCCTTAGACATGGGTCTGTTAAATGGTACACTACCTTTAGACATGGGACTGTTAAATAGTACAGTGCCCTTAGACATGTGTCTGTTAAATAGTACACTACCCTTAGACATTGGCCTGTTAAATAATATGCTGCCCTTAGGCATGGGACTGTTAAATGGTATGCTACCCTTAGACATGAGTCTGTTAAATGATACGCTACCCTTAGACATGAGTCTGTTAAATGGTACACTACCCTTAGACATTGGTCTGTTAAATGGTACACTGCCCTTAGACATGAGTCTGTTAAATGGTACACTACCGTTAGACATAAGTCTGTTAAATTGTACACTGCCCCTAGACATGAGTCTGTTAAATGATACGCCACCCTTAGATATGAGTCTGTTAAATGGTATGCTGCCCTTAGACATGAGTCTGTTAAATGGTACGCTACCCTTAGACATGAGTCTGTTAAATGGTACACTTCCCTTAGACATGGGTCTGTTAAATGGTATGCTACTCTTAGATATGAGTCTGTTAAATGGTACACTACCCTTAGACATAAGTCTGTTAAATGGTACACTACCCTTAGACATCAGTCTGTTAAATGGTACACTACCTTTAGACATCAGTCTGTTAAATGATACACTACCCTTAGACACGAGTCTGTTAAATGGTACGCTACACTTAGACATGTGTCTGTTAAATGGTACACTACCCTTAGACATGGGTCTGTTAAATGGTACACTACCTTTAGACATGAGTCTGTTAAATGGTACACTACCCTTAGACATCAATCTGTTAAATGGTGCACTACCCTTAGACATGGGTCTCTTAAATGGTATGCTGCCCTTAGGCATGAATCTGTTAAGTGGTACACTACCTTTAGACATCAGTCTGTTAAATGGTACACTCCCCTTAGACATGAGTCTGTTAAATGGTATGCTGCCCTTAGGCATGAATCTGAACATGGGTCTGTTAAATGGTACGTTACCCTTAGACATTAGTCTGTTAAATGATACACTACCCGTAGACATGAGTCTTTTAAATCGTACACTTCCCTTAGACATCAGTCTTTTAAATGGTAAGCTATCCTTAGACATGAGTCTGTTAAATGGTATGCTCCCTTACATATGTTTCTGTTAAATGGTACGCTGCACTTAGGCATGAATCTGTTAAATGGTACACAACCCTTAGACATGAGTCTGTTAAATGGTACGCTGCCCTTAGACATGAGTCTGTTAAATGGTACGCTACCCTTAGACATGAGTCTGTTAAATGGTACACTTCCCTTAGACATGGGTCTGTTAAATGGTATGCTACTCTTAGATATGAGTCTGTTAAATGGTACACTACCCTTAGACATAAGTCTGTTAAATGGTACACTACCCTTAGACATCAGTCTGTTAAATGGTACACTACCTTTAGACATCAGTCTGTTAAATGATACACTACCCTTAGACACGAGTCTGTTAAATGGTACGCTACACTTAGACATGTGTCTGTTAAATGGTACACTACCCTTAGACATGGGTCTGTTAAATGGTACACTACCTTTAGACATGAGTCTGTTAAATGGTACACTACCCTTAGACATCAATCTGTTAAATGGTGCACTACCCTTAGACATGGGTCTCTTAAATGGTATGCTGCCCTTAGGCATGAATCTGTTAAGTGGTACACTACCTTTAGACATCAGTCTGTTAAATGGTACACTCCCCTTAGACATGAGTCTGTTAAATGGTATGCTGCCCTTAGGCATGAATCTGAACATGGGTCTGTTAAATGGTACGTTACCCTTAGACATTAGTCTGTTAAATGATACACTACCCGTAGACATGAGTCTTTTAAATCGTACACTTCCCTTAGACATCAGTCTTTTAAATGGTAAGCTATCCTTAGACATGAGTCTGTTAAATGGTATGCTCCCTTACATATGTTTCTATTAAATGGTACGCTGCACTTAGGCAAGAATCTGTTAAATGGTACACAACCCTTAGACATGAGTCTGTTAAATGGTACACTTACCTTAGACATTAGTCTGTTAAATGATACACTACATTTAGACATCAGTCTGTTAAATGGTACGCTGCCCTTAGGCATGAGTCTGTTAAATGGTACACTACCTTTAGACATGATTCTGTTAAATGTGTGCTACCCTTAGACATCAGTCTGTTAAATAGTATGCTACCCTTACAGCTTCATAGGTAGGTGCTCGGCTATCGACCCTTGGGCCTATACAAGCCCAGCCAAAAAGGTACCCTGGCTTTTATCACCCAAGAAAATTATTTTCCTGTGCCACTGTCGAGCAGTGCCACAGAAGTGAACCCTGGGGTGAATTTCCTATTTTCCATCCAATCATCAAGATTTATCTTGAGGATTGCTAATGAGGAGCTTTGTTTGATATAGATAGGTAGTTTATTCCAGGGTATGGGAAGTCTCTGGGACAGGAATCTATCCCTCCAGCATGTTCTGTTTATTGTGGTGACAAGGGTTAGGTCCCTAGAGCGTGTAGCTCGGAGGGATTGGGATTTCTTTAAGTGGAGCATGTCCAACAGCTCTGGGTTTGACATAGCTTTGTATGTTAGGCAGAGATCACCTCTGAGCAGGCGATATGCGACAGGGTAAAGCTGACGTTTTTTTAGACGGTCTGCATAGGGCATCTATTTGAGGCTGGTAGTCCTCTTTGTGAGGTATTTCTGCCACCTTTCCAGTTGTTGTAGATGTCTTGTGAGGTACATACCAATAGGGGCATTGTACTCTATAATGGGTCTAATGAGTGATGAGTAGAGGGAACAATGACCTCTTTTTTTCTGGATAAGAAACCTTTTGTGATGAGGTGTGCCACATAGAAGGATTTCCTGACTACTTTGGCGATGTGATTATCAAAGGAGAGACTACTGTCCACCTGTGTCCCAAGGTCTCTTGTCACACTTTTGGTGTTAAGTATACTACTGCCTATGTTGTAGTTCATGGGTACAGAATTTTTACCGAAGGGGATGACAATGCACTTTTTGGCATTGAGCTTGAGGCCATGGCTTTGACACCAGGCATCTGTCTCAGTGAGGCCCTTTTGTAGGATGTTCACATCGTTAGGAGTTTTGATTATGGCTCCTAGTTTGCAGTCATCTGCGAACTTCATTAGCCAAAGACCTTCTGTGTTAGCCTGTACTTCAGAGAAGTAGATACCAAACAGGAGAGGACCCAGGACCCAGGACTGAACCCTGTGGTACTCCACTTGTCACTGGTCTGAAGTTGGATTTGGAGTCTGCTACTTTCACACTGTGGGTTCTGTCAGTGAGCCAGTTGGCAACCCATCTTGTGACATAGGAATTTATACCTAGTCTAGTGAGTTTATCTATAATTCCAGAGTGGGGGATGGTGTTGAAAGCCTTGGCAAGATCTAGATAGGCTGTGTGAACCACCTTAACCTCGTCTATGGCGTTGGTGACTGCTTCAAAGAAGTCTATCAGATTTATGAGACATGATCTGCCTTATAGAAACCCAAACTGGGTGGGGTCCAGAGTTTGGAGATTACCAATGTCTCTGTTTATAAGTTCCATGATGATACATTCCATGGCCTTGCAGACCAGGCTCATCAGGCTAATGAGGTGGTAGTTCCCGGGGTCCGTGGTGGCTTCCCCCTTGTGGAGTGGGATAACCGTCGCTGTGTGCCATTCAGCAGGCACAAAGGCTGAGGTGAGGCTATGATTGAACATGGTACTTAGGTGGTGTTCCAGTTCGTGAAGAACGCAGCCTGGGATGTTGTCTGGTCCCATGGATGCTGTGTTCTTGGCTTTGGAGAGTGTGGTTTTTACCTGTGCTGTCGTAATTACAGGAACTTTGCATTCTTCCGGTATAGAGATGGGTTCTTTAGGGGTGAAAGGGGGGTAAAGTTAGCACTAAACCTATCTGCCAGGATCTTGGCAATATCAGTTGGGTCTGTATATTTAGTGCCATTGTGCTGCAACTCAGAGCAGATCTGAGTGTTGCCATTGAGATTCTTGACATAGCTACAGAATGCTTTGTGGTTGTCTTTAGAATCAGTGGGGATTTTGTTTTCTATCTAGTTTTGGAGGATTTATCAGGGATCGCAGCTTTTTACTGGGGCTGACCAGGGAGCTCCTCCACTCATGGGATTTTACTCTCTATTGCAACAGTTTCTTCCTTCTGTTGTACAGTTTGTTTATGGCAGGGGACCACCAGATTGGCTTCCTTTTTTGGAGGATAGCATCTTGGTTCTGTTTGGGATAGCACAATCCATGCACTCGTGTAAGTGCTTATAAAGTGCAATTGTGTAGTATTCAGTAGTTGTAACTGTATTGTCCATCTGCATGGGTGTCATGAAGCCAACCACTTCTGTCTTAAGAAGCATGAAGTTGGCTTTGGAGAAATTTTTTACCATGGTTTCCTTAATGGGGGTGGGGGGGGGGGTGGGGACAGGATGTGGATATCTAGGGTAATTAGCTTATGGTCAGATCGGACCAATGAGGCATTGACTTCAGGTGTGGAACACTCATGTTGGTAGTGACTAGATCTAGGATATTGTTGCCCCAGGTGGGGGTGTGGATAAGTTGATCCAGGGCATTGGAGTTTATAAATTCCAGAAAGCGTTGAGTGAAGGAGTTGGTACATGAGTAGTTTTCCCAGCTAATGGTGGGGTAGTTGAAATCACCCATTATTAGGGTGTTTGTTGAACCCTAATATTTTCCAGTACATCAAGAAAAGAGGAGTGGGAATCCTGGGGCATAGTGGAGAATCTGTATCAAGCTGCAGTTTAAATTGCAGTTTTGCCCAGAGTTAGTTGCACTTGAATAACCTCGGCTGCATTATGCTGAGCAACTAGCCAGGAGGTGTGGATATCATTAATGAATATGGACACACCTCTGCCTTTGGTGTTCCGGTCCAGGTTACATGACCAAAATGTATACTATCGATGTTCTCCATTTTAAGGAGTGCCTCGAGTGAGTGCATTTTGAGATTTAGACTTCTAGCATTGAGTAGCATCACCCTCAGTTTTTCCTTGCCTGTTCCTGTTATGGTGGTGAATTTGTCATTAGAAACTTGCCTAAAAAAGGCACCATAGGGCATGAGACACAGACATGAGTCTGTTAAATGGCACACTACCGGAAAGACAGAACTTGCTAAAGATGTATGCTACCCTTAGACATCAGTCTGTTAAATGGTACGCTCCCCTTAGACTTGAGTCTGTTAAGTGGTACACTACCCTTAGTCATGGGTCTGGTAAATAGTACACTACCATTAGACATGAGTCTGTTAAATGGTACACTACCCTTAGACATGAGTCTGTTAAATGGTACGTACCCTTAGACATGAGTCTGTTAAATGGTACACTACCCTTAGACATGAGTCTGTTAAATGACACACTCCCCTTAGACATGAGTCTGTTAAATGGTATGCTCCCCTTAGACATGAGTCTGTTAAATGATGTGCTCCCATTAGGCATGAGTCTGTTAAATGGTACGCTGCCATTAGACATGAGTCTGTTAAATGGTACGCTGCCCTTAGACATGAGTCTGTTAAATGGTACACTACCCTTAGACATGAGACTGTTAAATGGTATGCTGCCCTTAGACATGAGTCTGTTAAATGGTACACTACCCTTTCACGAGTCTGTTAAATGGTACACTGCTTATAGACATGAGTCTGTTAAATGGTACACAATCCTTAGACATGAGACTGTTAAATGGTACGCTTCCCTCAGACATGAGTCTGTTAAATGGTATGCTACCCTTAGACATGGGTCTGTTAAATAGTACGCTACCCTTAGACAAGGGTCGTTAAATGGTACACAACCCTTAGACATGAGTCTGTTAAATGGTGCACTACCCTTAGACATGAGTCTGTTAAATGATACACTACCCTTAGACATCCGTCTGTTAAATGGTACACTACCCTTAGACATCAGTCTGTTAACTGGTACGGTCCCCTTAGACATAAGTCTGTTAAATGGTACACTACCCTATATTCATGGGTCTGTTAAATGGTACACTTCCCTTAGACATGAGTCTGTTAAATGGTACACTGCCCTTAGGCATGAATCTTTTAAATGGAACACTACCCTTAGCCATGGGTCTGTTAAATGGTGCACTACCAACAGACATGAGTCTGTTAAATGGTACGTTCCCCTTAGACATCAGTCTGTTAAATGGTATGCTACCCTTAGACATGAGTCTGTTAAATGGTATGCTACCCTTACACAAGGGTCTGTTAAATGGTACACTACCCTTAGACATGAGTCTGTAAAATGGTACACTACCCTTAGACATCAGTCTGTTAAATGGTACACTACCCTTTCACGAGTCTGTTAAATGGTACACTGCTTATAGACATGAGTCTGTTAAATGGTACACAATCCTTAGACATGAGACTGTTAAATGGTACGCTTCCCTCAGACATGAGTCTGTTAAATGGTATGCTACCCTTAGACATGGGTCTGTTAAATAGTATGCTACCCTTAGACAAGGGTCGTTAAATGGTACACAACCCTTAGACATGAGTCTGTTAAATGGTGCACTACCCTTAGACATGAGTCTGTTAAATGATACACTACCCTTAGATATCCGTCTGTTAAATGGTACACTACCCTTAGACATCAGTCTGTTAACTGGTACGGTCCCCTTAGACATAAGTCTGTTAAATGGTACACTACCCTTAGACATAAGTCTGTTAAATGGTACACTACCCTTAGACATCAGTCTGTTAAATGGTACACTACCTTTAGACATCAGTCTGTTAAATGATACACTACCCTTAGACACGAGTCTGTTAAATGGTACGCTACACTTAGACATGTGTCTGTTAAATGGTACACTACCCTTAGACATGGGTCTGTTAAATGGTACACTACCTTTAGACATGAGTCTGTTAAATGGTACACTACCCTTAGACATCAATCTGTTAAATGGTGCACTACCCTTAGACATGGGTCTCTTAAATGGTATGCTGCCCTTAGGCATGAATCTGTTAAATGGTACACTGCCTTTAGACATCAGTCTGTTAAATGGAACACTCCCCTTAGACATGAGTCTGTTAAATGGTATGCTGCCCTTAGGCATGAATCTGGACATGGGTCTGTTAAATGGTACGTTACCCTTAGACATCAGTCTGTTAAATGATACACTACCCATAGACATGAGTCTTTTAAATCGTACACTTCCCTTAGACATCAGTCTTTTAAATGGTAAGCTATCCTTAGACATGAGTCTGTTAAATGGTATGCTCCCTTACATATGTTTCTGTTAAATGGTACGCTGCACTTAGGCATGAATCTGTTAAATGGTACACAACCCTTAGACATGAGTCTGTTAAATGGTACACTTACCTTAGACATTAGTCTGTTAAATGATACACTACATTTAGACATCAGTCTGTTAAATGGTACACCGCCCTTAGGCATGAGTCTATTAAATGGTACACTACCTTTAGACATGATTCTGTTAAATGTATGCTACCCTTAGACATGAGTCTGTTAAATGGTATGCTACCCTTACAGGTTCATAGGTAGGTGCTTGGCTATCAACCCTTGGGCCTATACAAGCCCAGCCAAAAAGGTACCCTGGCTTTTATCACCCAAGAAAATTATTTTCCTGTGCCACTGTCGAGCAGTGCCACAGAAGTGAACCCCGGGGTGAATTTCCTATTTTCCATCCAATCATCAAGATTGTTCTTGAAGATTGCTAATGAGGAGCTTTGTTTGATATAGATAGGTAGTTTATTCCAGGGTATGGGAAGTCTCTGGGACAGGAATCTATCCCTCCAGCATGTTCTGTTTATTGTGGTGACAAGGGTTAGGTCCCTAGAGCGTGTAGCTCAGAGGGATTGGGATTTCTTTAAGTGGAGCATGTCCAACAGCTCTGGGTTTGACATAGCTTTGTATGTTAGGCAGAGATCACCTCTGAGCAGGCGATATGCGACAGGGTAAAGCTGACGTTTTTTTAGACGGTCTGCATAAGGCATCTATTTGAGGCTGGTAGTCCTCTTTGTGAGGTATTTCTGCCACCTTTCCAGTTGTTGTAGATGTCTTGTGAGGTACATACCAATAGGGGCATTGTACTCTATAATGGGTCTAATGAGTGATGAGTAGAGGGGAACAATGACCTCTTTTTTTCTGGATAAGAAACCTTTTGTGATGAGGTGTGCCACATAGAAGGATTTCCTGACTACTTTGGCGATGTGATTATCAAAGGAGAGACTACTGTCCACCTGTGTCCCAAGGTCTCTTGTCACACTTTTGGTGTTAAGTATACTACTGCCTATGTTGTAGTTCATGGGTACAGAATTTTTACCGAAGGGGATGACAATGCACTTTTTGGCATTGAGCTTGAGGCCATGGCTTTGACACCAGGCATCTGTCTCAGTGAGGCCCTTTTGTAGGATGTTCACATCGTTAGGAGTTTTGATTATGGCTCCTAGTTTGCAGTCATCTGCGAACTTCATTAGCCAAAGACCTTCTGTGTTAGCCTGTACTTCAGAGAAGTAGATACCAAACAGGAGAGGACCCAGGACCCAGGACTGAACCCTGTGGTACTCCACTTGTCACTGGTCTGAAGTTGGATTTGGAGTCTGCTACTTTCACACTGTGGGTTCTGTCAGTGAGCCAGTTGGCAACCCATCTTGTGACATAGGAATTTATACCTAGTCTAGTGAGTTTATCTATAATTCCAGAGTGGGGGATGGTGTTGAAAGCCTTGGCAAGATCTAGATAGGCTGTGTGAACCACCTTAACCTCGTCTATGGCGTTGGTGACTGCTTCAAAGAAGTCTATCAGATTTATGAGACATGATCTGCCTTATACAAGCCCAAACTGGGTGGGGTCCAGAGTTTGGAGATTACCAATGTCTTTGTTTATAAGTTCCATGACAATACGTTCCATGGCCTTGCAGACCAGGCTCATCAGGCTAATGGGGTGGTAGTTCCCAGGGTCCGTGGTGGCTTCCCCCTTGTGGAGTGGGATAACCGTCGCTGTGTGCCATTCAGCAGGCACAAAGGCTGAGGTGAGGCTATGATTGAACATGGTACTTAGGTGGTGTTCCAGTTCGTGTAGAACGCAGCCTGGGATGTTGTCTGGTCCCATGGATGCTGTGTTCTTGGCTTTGGAGAGTGTGGTTTTTACCTGTGATGTCGTAATTACAGGAACTTTGCATTCTTCTGGTATAGAGATGGGTTCTTTAGGGGTGAAAGGGGGGTAAAGTTAGCACTAAACCTATCTGCCAGGATCTTGGCAATATCAGTTGGGTCTGTATATTTAGTGCCATTGTGCTGTAACTCAGAGCAGATCTGAGTGTTGCCACTGAGATTCTTGACATAGCTACAGAATGCTTTGTGGTTGTCTTTAGAATCAGTGGTGATTTTGTTTTCTATCTAGTTTTGGAGGATTTATCAGGGATCGCAGCTTTTTACTGGGGCTGACCAGGGAGCTCCTCCACTCATGGGATTTTACTCTCTATTGCAACAGTTTCTTCCTTCTGTTGTACAGTTTGTTTATGGCAGGGGACCACCAGATTGGCTTCCTTTTTTGGAGGATAGCATCTTGGTTCTGTTTGGGATAGCACAATCCATGCACTCGTGTAAGTGCTTATAAAGTGCAATTGTGTAGTATTCAGTAGTTGTAACTGTATTGTCCATCTGCATGGGTATCATGAAGCCAACCACTTCTGTCTTAAGAAGCATGAAGTTGGCTTTGGAGAATTTTTTTACCATGGTTTCCTTAATGGGGGGGGGGGGGGCAGGATGTGGATATCTAGGGTAATTAGCTTATGGTCAGATCGGACCAATGAGGCGTTGACTTCAGGTGTGGAACATTCATGTTGGTAGTGACTAGATCTAGGATATTGTCGCCCCAGGTGGGGGTGTGGATAAGTTGATCCAGGGCATTGGAGTTTATGAATTCCAGAAAGCGTTGAGTGAAGGAGTTGGTACATGAGTAGTTTTCCCAGCTGATGGTGGGGTAGTTGAAATCACCCATTATTAGGGTGTTTGTTGAACCCTAATATTTTCCAGTACATCAAGAAAAGAGGAGTGGGAATCCTGGGGCATAGTGGAGGATCTGTATCAAGCTGCAGTTTAGATTGCAGTTTTGCCCAGTGTTAGTTGCACTTGAATAACCTCGGCTGCATTATGCTGAGCAACTAGCCAGGAGGTGTGGATATCATTAATGAATATGGACACACCTCTGCCTTTGGTGTTCCGGTCCAGGTTACATGACCAAAATGTATACTATCGATGTTCTCCATTTTAAGGAGTGCCTCGAGTGAGTGCATTTTCAGATTTAGACTTCTAGCATTGAGTAGCATCACCCTCAGTTTTTCCTTGCCTGTTCCTGTTATGGTGGTGAATTTGTCATTAGAAACTTGCCTAAAAAAGGCACTATAGGGCATGAGACACAGACATGAGTCTGTTAAATGGCACACTACCGGAAAGACAGAACTTGCTAAAGATGTACGCTACCCTTAGACATCAGTCTGTTAAATGGTACGCTCCCCTTAGACTTGAGTCTGTTAAATGGTACACTACCCTTAGTCATGGGTCTGATAAATAGTACACTACCGTTAGACATGAGTCTGTTAAATGGTACACTACCCTTAGACATGAGTCTGTTAAATGGTACGTACCCTTAGACATGAGTCTGTTAAATGGTACACTACCCTTAGACATGAGTCTGTTAAATGACACACTCCCCTTAGACATGAGTCTGTTAAATGGTATGCTCCCCTTAGACATGAGTCTGTTAAATGATGCGCTCCCATTAGGCATGAGTCTGTTAAATGGTACGCTGCCCTTAGACATGAGTCTGTTAAATGGTACGCTGCCCTTAGACATGAGTCTGTTAAATGGTACACTACCCTTAGACATGAGACTGTTAAATGGTATGCTGCCCTTAGACATGAGTCTGTTAAATGGTACACTACCCTTTCACGAGTCTGTTAAATGGTACACTGCTTATAGACATGAGTCTGTTAAATGGTACACAATCCTTAGACATGAGACTGTTAAATGGTACGCTTCCCTCAGACATGAGTCTGTTAAATGGTATGCTACCCTTAGACATGGGTCTGTTAAATAGTACGCTACCCTTAGACAAGGGTCGTTAAATGGTACACAACCCTTAGACATGAGTCTGTTAAATGGTGCACTACCCTTAGACATGAGTCTGTTAAATGATACACTACCCTTAGATATCCATCTGTTAAATGGTACACTACCCTTAGACATCAGTCTGTTAACTGGTACGGTCCCCTTAGACATAAGTCTGTTAAATGGTACACTACCCTATATTCATGGGTCTGTTAAATGGCACACTTCCCTTAGACATGAGTCTGTTAAATGGTACACTGCCCTTAGGCATGAATCTTTTAAATGGAACACTACCCTTAGCCATGGGTCTGTTAAATGGTGCACTACCATTAGACATGAGTCTGTTAAATGGTACGTTCCCCTTAGACATCAGTCTGTTAAATGGTATGCTACCCTTAGACATGAGTCTGTTAAATGGTATGCTACCCTTACACAAGGGTCTGTTAAATGGTACACTACCCTTAGACATGAGTCTGTAAAATGGTACACTACCCTTAGACATCAGTCTGTTAAATGGTACACTACCCTTTCACGAGTCTGTTAAATGGTACACTGCTTATAGACATGAGTCTGTTAAATGGTACACAATCCTTAGACATGAGACTGTTAAATGGTACGCTTCCCTCAGACATGAGTCTGTTAAATGGTATGCTACCCTTAGACATGGGTCTGTTAAATAGTATGCTACCCTTAGACAAGGGTCGTTAAATGGTACACAACCCTTAGACATGAGTCTGTTAAATGGTGCACTACCCTTAGACATGAGTCTGTTAAATGATACACTACCCTTAGATATCCGTCTGTTAAATGGTACACTACCCTTAGACATCAGTCTGTTAACTGGTACGGTCCCCTTAGACATAAGTCTGTTAAATGGTACACTACCCTATATTCATGGTTCTGTTAAATGGTACACTTCCCTTAGACATGAGTCTGTTAAATGGTACACTGCCCTTAGGCATGAATCTTTTAAATGGAACACTACCCTTAGCCATGGGTCTGTTAAATGGTGCACTACCATTAGACATGAGTCTGTTAAATGGTACGTTCCCCTTAGACATGTGTCTGTTAAATGGTATGCTACCCTTAGACATGAGTCTGTTAAATGGTGCACTACCCTTAGACATGAGTCTATTAAATGATACATTACTCTTAGACATCAGTTTGTTAAATGGTACACTACCCTTAGACATCAGTCTATTAAATGGTTCGCTACCCTTAGACATGGGTCTATAAATGATATGCTACCCTTAGACACGAGTCTAGTAAATGGTACGCTACCCTTAGATACGAGTCATTAAATGGTATGCTACCCTTAGACATGAGTCTGTTAACTGGTACGCTCCCCTTAGACATGAGTCTGTTAAATGGTACACTACCCTTTATTCATGGGTCTGTTAAATGATACACTTCCCTTAGACATGAGTCTGTTAAATTGTACACTACCCTTAGACATGAGTCTGTTAAATGGTACGCTACCCTTACACATGAGTCTGTTAAATGGTACGCTGCCCATAGATATGAGTCTGTTAAATGGTACACTGCCCTTAGACATGAGTCTGTTAAATGGTACAGTACCCTTAGACATGAGTCTGTTAAATGGTAGACTACCCTTAGACATGAGTCAGTTAAATGATACGCTGCCCTTAGGCATGAATCTGTTAAATGGTATGCTACCCTTAGACATGGGTCTGATAAATGGTACACTACACTTAGTCATCAGTCTGTTAAATGGTACTCTTCCCTCAGACACAAGTCTGTTAAATGGTACGCTACCCATAGACATAAGTTTGTTAAATGGTAAACAACCCTTAGACAACAGTCTGTTAAATGGTACACTACCCTTAGACATCAGTCTGTTAAATGGTACTCTTCCCTCAGACACAAGTCTGTTAAATGGTACGCTACCCATAGACATGAGTCTTTTAAATGGTACACTACCCTTAGACATGGGTCTTTTAAATGGTACGCTACCTTTAGACGTGAATCTGTTAAATGGTACACTACTCTTAGACATCAGTCTGTTAAATGGTACACTCCCCTTTGACATGAATCTGTTAAATGGCACGCTGCCCTTAAGCATGAATCTGTTAAATGGTACACTACCCTTAGACATGGGTCTGTTTAATGTTGCGCTACCCTTAGACATCAGTCTGTTAAATGATACACTACCCTTAGACATCAGTCTGTTAAATGATACACTACCCTTAGACATGGGTCTCTTAAATGATATGCTACCCTCAGACACGGGTGCATTAAATGGTAAACTACCCCTAGACACGAGTCGTTAAATGGCATGCTACCCTTAGACATGAGTCTGTTAACTGGTACACTCCCCTTAGACATGAGTCTGTTAGATGGTACACTTCCCTTAGACATCGGTCTGTTAAATGATATGCTACCCTTACACATGAGTCTGTTAAATGGTAAGCTACCCTTAGACATGAGTCTGTTAAATGGGATGCTACCCTTAGACATGAGTGTGTTCAATGGTATGCTGCCCTTAGACATGAGTTTGCTAAATGGCACACTACCGGATAGACAGAACTTGCTAAAGATGTACGCTACCCTTAGACATGAGTCTATTAAATGGTACGCTCCCCTTAGACATGAGTCTGTTAAATGGTATGCTCCCCTTAGACATGAGTCTCTTAAATGGTACACTACCCTTAGACATGGGTCTGTTAAATGGTACACTACCCTTAGACATGAGTCTGTTAAATGGCACACTACCCTTAGACATGAGTCTGTTAAATGGTACGCTACCCTTAGACATGAATCTGTCAAATGGTACACTACCCTTCGACATGGGTCTGTTAAATGGTACACTACCCTTAGACATGGATCTGTTAAATGGTACACTACCCTTAGACATGGGTCTGTTAAATGGTACACTACCCTTAGACATGAGTCTGTTAAATGGTACACTACCCTTAGACATGAATCTGTCAAATGGTACACTACCCTTCGACATGGGTGTGTTAAATGGTACACTACCCTTAGACATGGGTCTGTTAAATGGTGCGCTGCCTTTAGGCATGAATCTGTTAAATGGTACACTACCCTTAGACATGGGTCTGTTAAATGGTACTCTACAGTTAGACATGAATCTGTTAAATGATATGCTACCCTTAGACATGGGTCTGTTAAATGGTACACTACCCTTAGACATGAGTCTGTTAAATGGTACGCTACCGTTAGACATGGGTCTGTTAAATGGTACACTACCCTTTTTCTGTACTTACTTGTCAGTACTGGTATGCCAGAAAGCTCTATGCTTGGTCCTCTCCTTTTTAATGCCTTGACTAACAATCTCCATACATCTTATATTCCACATAGACTGATCTACTCTGTATTTCTACCATGAAATATTTCACATCCCCTAACAACTACCAAATATTGTAATAGCTATTATCTGTGTTCCTCTCATTTGCTTTCACCACAACCTTTCATATACTCTAAAAGTATTTACTTCTTTCTCATACCTTTTAGTCCTATAAGGATTCATTTTACCCGTTATATTTCATCCTATGTGAGCTTCTTTCCTTGATCTAAACCCATGCAATATTAGACTCGTATGCACCTCAGTGCAACCTAATACTATGACTTTGTAAATAATTTTGTTTGTATCATACCAAAACTGAAATTGTTACAGAAATTATATGAATGTAATTGTAATCTGTATTTGAACATCTAAAGAGCTTTTCTGTAGAAGTTCTGAAAGTGTAGATTTTGTAAGAGTACGACTGTAATTTGTATGTGTGTATAGAGCTTTTCTCCATTGAAATGGGTTCCTCGACCCAGTCAGACTTTCCTGGTAAACATATGTCAATAAGTAAATGTGTGTATTAATAAATAAATATAAATAGAAAGGAAATATCAATATAACAGGCAATGTAGATGCAAAGAAGTTTGCAACAGTTTTGACAGGTAAGTTAGAGGGATAATTATCAAGCAAAATCGATAAAAAAGGATTGGATTTTTTTAAAGGATGATCATCCGCAGATCACTGGAGAGTGATGAGAAATGTTATAGTCTGGGAAGAAGAGAATGGATAGAGAAAGGTGGATATAGTTCTCATGAACATTCAAAAAGCTTTTGATTGCATGCCATCAGGGTATAGACATAAGGTTTTGGAATAAAAAGGTAGATGGATTTGAGGAGTGAGATTATTATGCACGGTGCCACAGATAAGGTTGCTTATAAATGGGGGTCCATCACAAAAGGTAGTTGTGGAGCAGGGCACAAGGCAGGATGGTCCATCATCCCCAGGATTGTTTCTTACAATCATAAAATGTTTATCACAAAGAGTGAACAGGGAATTGATGAGACCTGGACAGGAAATGTGAAAGTTGATATTTTTATTTGCCGATAATTTTATGCTGGTTACAGAAGGTGCAAATAGGCAATGCCTGTGGATAATGTTATTTTCAGAGCTCGAGATGAATCCAACTTCTGCTTTCATCCAAATAAATTGATAGCCCTTAAGACTTGGGAAACAGGGAAAGATACACTAGCTTTCCCACAGGCAGGAGGGAGAGAAAGGTACTTAGAGCAACAAGTATCTAGGTCAGTAAAAGAGTTCAGGGAAGAAGAATTTGTGATCTTATGTTCATAGGTTCATAGGTTCATACTAGGCTATCTGCCCTAGGGCATTTATAAGCCTAGCCAGAATGTGTTTGGCTTTCGCCACCCATTTTAAATTTATTTTGCTATTCCCTTTTTCGAGGTTAGTATACTGTGCCTCTGTCTAACAGTGACACAGAAGTGATACCCGGGGTAAACCTACGATCTCCCATCCATATGTAAGTAGGTGAATGCATGGGTAGGGAAAATCAGTACCATGAAGAGATGTACCCATTTAATATGCTCTCTAATTTTACCCCTTATAATGTATATAGTTAAGACACATAATGATTAGGCTGCAAGAGAAGGTAGAAACTCAGATTTAGTGAGTTTGTAAGAGGATTCTTTGGAGAAAGAGCAGGAGACAGTTCAGGAAAGACAAATTAATAGCAAATAGGCATGTGGAGGTTTGGAAACACCAGACTTTAAGTAATATGTTATTCAAATTTTAAGGGGGGGGGTAAGTAAAAGAATTTCAGAAGTGTGGAAAAGGGCAGGAGAGTGAGGCATATAATGTGGAAATGGTATATAAATGTATGATAGAGATTTGGTTGTTGTAGGACAGTGTGTGTGTTATAACTTTAAGAAGCATTTCCAACTGATGCATGTGCAGTATAAATACCAAGCACGTGCAGGCAGCAGTTTAAGTTACAAAGCCTCACTGCTAATGTGTTTGTGTACAATAAAGCTGCTTGAACAGAACCCATAACTGTCTGTCTGTTTTATTCTGACCAGACAATTGACATAGTGCCAGAACTGGAATATTTAGAAAACAAAAAAGACCAGAAACGAGTGAGCTACAGGTAACAAAAACTTGCACAAACAATTTTTTTTATAAAAGAAAATGCAATGAGACATTTGCAAGGCACAAGATGTATTATTAAGCGGACGAGTAGCACAAAAATGTATTATTAAGTAAACACTGGGCACAAAACGTATTAATAATTAAACGAAATGTTCAGAACCATGATATCTGATAAAATAATTATCATAAAAGCTCATAAGGGGTTTAGAATTGCATCAGGTTGTAAAATGAGCATATTTAAGGCAAAATGAGATGTTTAAACTAAAGCAAATATGTAGCACAAGAAAATATAATGGGCATGAAAAGAGATAAGAGCATAATGAATACGATAAAAGGGTAACGTGAGCATATGCTTTTGAGCATGAGCTGTAGTTTCGCATTAACCAAAGCTATTCAAGTTGTTCAAAGTATCTCAGAGTGTGCAAAGTGTTTGCAGTGTTTGCTTTATCACAGTGTATTTATTTGAGTCTACGAGTGTAAAGTGTAACTACTTCGCAAAGATCCAGTCAAAATACAGTCATTTCGAAAAAAGTTTCTTGTGCTGTGTACATTTATTCGCAGAGTGCCACCATTTTGAAGTGTTATACACTGTACATAGTTAGTGCAAAGTACAGCCATTTTGAAAAGTCTACTGTGTGCTGTATACAGTTCTGTTGCATGTGCAATCAGTTTGAAGTGTTTCTTACTCTGAGCTTCTTCTACCGTATACAATTTATTCGCAAAGTAAAGTTATTTTAGAGTATTTCTTACACTGATAAGGAGTGGTTTTGTAAAGTACAGTGAATTGAAGAGTGTTCTTGTGCTTCGGAGACTTATTTTGCAAAGTACAAGTGTTTCAGAGGCATATTGTGTTATTGGGCATAGTTACAAGTCTTGGCATAAATTTCTGGCATATATATACATGTAGATGTCTGTGCATAAATTCAAGGGCCTTCAGTGGTGTGTGTTGATATGGCAGAGGCATTTCGCAGACTCAGTCCACTTGTATTTGATCATAATATTGCAGAGAATTGGAGAGTATTCGAGCAAGACTACATTTCTATAAAACCAGCCTTTTCAGATAAAGATGCACATACAAGGGTGTTTATTTTGCTCAACTTAGCAGGGTCTGAAGCTACTGAAAGGAGAGTTCATTTGTGTATGCACCAGCAGTATATACTGGAGAGGGGCAAAACCACCAAATTGTTGTACTGGCTGAGTCAAGAGAGGATCCTGAGTGTCTGAAACATTAATTCAGAGAAACGTGCAACCCCCAGGCAGATGTTACGTTAGACAAGCATTTATTTTACATAAGAGACCAAAAGCCAGGGAAGACTTTTGTAGCTTATATTACTGACCTGAGGAATAAAGTTAAGACATGCAGATTTGGTGAACTGAAAGGTGGATTAATAAAGGACAGGCTTGTATGTGGTGTTAATAGTGCTGCAGTGAGAAAGATTTGCTTTGTGACAAAGATTTAAAGTTGAACAAGGCAATTGAGATTTGTCAAATCAATGAGCTCACAGAGAGACACACAAATATGCTTACAAGTGATAAAAGCATGGTTTTACCAAGTCCTAGAGCAAACGTAGACAGTATGCCACGTGTGGCTGGCAGGAACAGGCCTAAGCACATGGCAACTCCAGCAGGACTTTCAGGAGGGGCATGTGATTTTCTAGCATGTTCCAAGACTAGCTCAGTAAAATGGAAATGCTCAGTGCAGTACAAGGGTGAATCAACAAAACCCAAGTCAAGCTTTATTGTTAACTGTTGCAACTGTAGTACCAATCATGAGTCTAAAAGAGAAAATTGCTTAGCATTTGGTCAGCAATGCCTCAATTGTAATAAATGTAATTGTTTTCAAAAGTTTTGCAAATCAAGCAAGCCTCATTTTGTTATAAAGAAAGGTCACTCAGAAAACAAGTTGATCATATAGAGAGCTGTGACCTTACTTTCTATGTGGATGGTGTATCAGTGGTTTGTGAAAAGGCTGATGCAGTAGATTTGTTGGCAAAAAATGAAGTGTTCTGTACTGTTTTGATTAATGGTAAGACGACTTTAATAGCGAGCAAAGCTTTCGGAAATAATCCTTTCTCAATACTGAGTATTGAGAAAGGATTATCTGGTTTTTGTTTTGCTATATATTGTTGGCTCTTGTGTTTTTGGATTGATTAATGGTAAGCCCAGAGAGCTCAAAGTGTAATGTTATGTCAGTGGAAGCATTTGCTAAGGTGAGAGCTGGTGCCTAGCTGAATCTCATGGCGTGAAACTTGTTTATGGAGGTGAAGAGAATCAAACTGAAAGTCCAGTGACACTTTCATGTTTTTCTGCTGGGAACGAGTACTACTTGCAATTCTACATAGCTTTAAGACCTGTGCAGTCATTGTTAGGTCTTAGAGACAGTTTGAGAATGAAACTGCTTTGTTTTATCAAGGAAGGCCATCATGGAAGCACATGTCCTAGCTCCAACTTCACCGATGCCATTTTCTCAGAGTATGCTGATGTTTTTGATAACAGGTTGGATAAGCTTCCAGTTGGGTACTCCATGAAAATAGACTCAGACGTCAGTCCAGCGGACAGACAAGCAAGGAAGATTCCAATAGCTATGCAGAATAAAGTCAAGGTCCAACTAAATAAAATGGGTCAGCAAGGTGTGATTTGTCCGGTCACAGAACCAACCGAGTGGGTGTCTTCCATTGTAGCTGCTCATAGAAAGAGTATGGATTAAATCAGAATATGCATTGATCCAAGAGACTTGAATAGAGCATCAAAGAGACCCCATCATCCTGTGCGTACAGTAGAAGAGGTCACTGCCCTGATGCCAAATGCCACTGTTTTTTTCTGTTTTGGATGCAAAGACTTCATTTTGGCAAGTGATGCTTGATTGCAAATCTTCATTACTGACTACATTCAGTTGCCCTTTTGGCAGATACAGATTTCTTAGGATGCCTTTTGGTATAAATTCTGTAAGTGAAGTCTTTCAGCATGCAATGGAGAACATTTTTTCAGGTTATCCCTGTGCCATGAATGTTGATGATGTATTGGTCGGAGACAATGGTGAAGCAGAGCATGACCAAGACCTCAGAAAAGTTCTGGACAGAGTACATTAAGTGAACCTGAAGCTTATTCCTCTAAAGTACAAATTCAGACTTCCAGAAGTCACATATGTTGGTCATTTATTTACCAATCTACAGATGCAGGCGCCAGATAACATCCAAGCCCTACAGCATTTTCTTGATATGGTTAACTACTTGGGCAAGTTTCTTCCTGATCTTTGTGAGAATTCAGCACCTTTAAGAGAGCTAACAAGCAAAAATGTTGCCTGGTCATGGTTGGAACAGCACCAAAGAGCATATGACACCCTTAAGCAAATAATTTCTAGTCCACCTACATTGCAATACTATGATGTCAACAAACCAGTTATTCTTTCTTGTGATGCATCAAAGTTTGGTTTAGGTGCAGTTATACTCTAAGAGGGCAGACTTGTTGCCTATGTGTCTCGAACTCTTACCCAAACTGAAATGCAGCATGCTCAGATTGAAAAGGAACTTTTGGCAATTGCTTTCACATGTTCTAAGGAACTTTTGGCAATTATCTTCACATGTTCTAAGTTCCATGATTATATTTATGGTCGGGCTATCCAGATTGAAATAGGCGATCAGCCTCTAGATGCTACTTTAAAGAAAGCTATGCATACAGCTCGAGCTAGACCACAAAGAATGATGCTCAAATTACAAAACTACAACTTTAAAATGGTCTGTACCAAAGGCAGACTTCTTTATCTGACTGATACTTGTCTGATACCTTGTTCAGATCACTCAGAAATATTACAGAACAGCATGGTGCAGAAACTTTTGACTTTGATGTCATAGAGGTGAGTAATTTTTCTTCTACGAGATTAGATGAGCTAAGAGATCATACAAAGACTGATCCAGTTTTGCAAAAGCTCAACCACTTCACTGATGTTGGATGGCCATCAAAGCAATCATGTGTACCGCCTGAAGTACAACCTTACTTTCCTTACCGAGATGACATATTTATGGAAGAGGGTATAATTTACAAAGGTCCTAAAATAGTTGTTCCTACTTCCTTACAACATGAGTATATCCAGATTCTACATCGTGTCTACCCAGGTTCTGATTCTACCAAAAGAAGGGCAAGAGGTCTTGTATTTTAGCCTTGTCTATCAAAATACATTGATAAAGTGCTTTCCTGTTGTTCAGTGTGTAATAATACCAAACCGCATTTACAAAGGGAACCACTTCAGCTAAGCCAAGTTCCTGATTTACCTTGGTCTACTGTAGCTACTGATATATTTGAGTGGAACAACCAGCATTATTTAATGGTGGCAGACTGAGTCGCATGTCATCTTACAATCAAATGCACCAGTTTAAAGGGAAACACTCTAATAAAAAGATAAAATTGGTTTGAAATTGATTGGTAGCCTAACCTAATGTCTAGTACTGTTATCACAAAGCTGAAATGTCACTTCTCAGTACATGATAGTCCACAAAAGGTTATATCTTGTTCCCACCAAAAGCTCATAGCATATTTTAATTAACCTACCTGTCAGGATAAATTCCTTCCAGGTATTATTTTATGCTTAATAAGGCAGACTATACTGCAAAAAACTGTCAGAAACTTCAAATGCAAATTTGTGTTTAGTAATACAACAGATCCATGAAAAACACTATATAGACCAAGAAACTTTGGGCCATTTAGAAAAAAGAAGTGACTGAGAAAGTGAGAAAATATAAAGAACAAAATCTAGAGGCTTTTGAATGGTATAAAAAATCTGGATATGGGAAAGAAAGGAACATCTGATATTGCGCAATATTTATGCAAAGGAGAAGGCCAAATTAATCAACACAAAAAAGGCAGCCCCAAAGATATTTGAAGCAAAATAAAGGCAAAGGCATCCAGATATATAAAGTTTCACAAAAAAAATAAATAAATAATAAATAAGATCACAAAGAGGGAACATAGAACAGAAGATTAGTCAAAAGTTAAAAAAATAGAAGCTGAAGATATGGAATACTTGTGAAGTGAAGGATTTAGTGTAGAAAATCTAACAGAGGTTATATCACACCATGATGGAATAAGGGGAAACAGGAGGAGCAGGAGACATCTGAAGTAGAAATATGAAAATTGGAAAGAAAATGAGATTTAATATGGTGCAATATTTTCGTAAAAAGGAGAAAGCAAAACGAATCAGTACAAAAAGAGCAGCACCGAAGTGACATCTGGACATGGAAAATTTTACAATACAAAAAATAAGAAAACAACGAGAAAAATTAGAAAAGAGGATTAGTAATGAAGAAGTTAAAGAAATAGAAATGGACTATATGGATTACCTGTAAAGAGAAGGATTTAGTGTAGAAAATTTAACTTAGATAGCATCACAACAGGATAGAGCAATGGACACCCAAATTAAGGAGAAGCCAGTGGAGCAGGAAGCATCTGATCAGTTGCTATATGAAGATACTTTGGAGACTTCCATAGGAAACCAGCACAAATGTTCAGCTAGAGTTGGACAGCAAGGAAAGGAAAAGGAAGCTGTGGCAACTGATACAGTCAATGTTGTCAAGTGATAAGCCAGTGATTTCCCATATGAATGGATGACTCAGGATGAAACTGAAGAGAATGTGGCACAGGAAGATGCTCTGGAACTTTCTAGAATGCCCGCAGGAAATGGACAATAAAGAATATACCCTCAGTTTACAAGAACATGATCTAAGATAACAGTTGCTTGATTTAATAGAGATGGATAGACATATCAAGACAAATGAAAGAAATAAACTACAGAAAGTCAATAAAACCCAAAAAGTTAAGTTTGATAAAAAAAATTAACACAGTAATTAGGACTGTCTATAGAGATTCATGCAATATAACAGAAGTAAATAGGATATATTACTCTGCTAAATTAATAACAGATAAAGACTTACCACAAGAGCACAAGGTAGGAAGGGAAAGGAAGGGGAGAAATTGAATGCCATCATGGAAGTATCAAATAGAGAAAACTATAAAGTGATTAAGAAATGAAGTGTCACTGTTTGAAGAGCATAGAAGAGGGAACAGATCAACAAAAACAAATAGCAAAATAAATAAAAGGTCGTATGAAGTACAGCAGTAAAAACATAACATTTTACTCAAACGCAGGTAAGCACTTTCACCACCATACCGGTGGCTTCCTCAGACCATATAGAACAACAGTAAAATTAAACAATTTAAATATATTTCAAATTACTTACAAAATCATCCTTTCATTAGACAAATCAATTACACCTGTTGTCATACACGTAACAACCCCACTTCCTGGTACATTACACACATGTTCCCTATTGAGTCACACATCATCTTACAATCAAACGCACCAGTGTAAAGGGAAACACTCTAATAAAAAGATAAAACTTGCTAAATATATATTATATATATATATATATATATATATGTCTCTGTGACTGACTACTACTCAGCCCTTATATATATATATATATATATATATATATATATATATAAATGATGCACATATTAACAAAACCAGCATATAAACAAAAAAGAATGAAATAATGAAAAACATATGATAAAATCATGAAAATACAATGCAATAAAATAGCTAGTGCGTGTAACACGCACAAAATATGCGCAAAATCCTACTATTCTACAAATAAATTATAAGCAAAAATATTATCATTAATGCCGAAGTCCCTGGGCATCCAAGACAGGCATAACTGATACCTTCCCATTAAGACCAAAGCCCTTCTCTGCCCTGAGCCAAAGGATCCACCTGAGCTCATTACTCACCACCTTACTCCTAATATTACCCAGCCTATCCCCGAGATCATTAGTTGTTAAATAAAGTCATAATGGAGATCTGTAAAAAGGGGAAAATCTAAGAAAGGCATGGATAGTGCAGAAAAAGCACTTGACAGTATCCCACATTCATGGATAAAAGAGTGCTTAAAAATGTATAAGCTACACCCTACACTGATCGATTACATTACAGCGACCATGAAGCAGTGGCAAAAAACTCTGCAGTTAACCCAAGATAAAGGACAATTTATTTTTCCAGGGATAAAATTTCAAAGGGGGATATTCCAGTGTGACTCTCACAGCTGCTCTTTTGTCTTGCCCTTAATGTTTACTTAACAGATTAGGTCACAGCTACAATATGGGTCTCAGAAAACAACAAAGTATAAAGGCTGTCTATAAAGATTCGTAAGATATCACAGAAGTAAATAGGATATATTACTCTGCTAAACTAATAACAGATAAAGACTTACCACAATAGCACAGGGTAGTAAGGGAAAGGAAGGGGAAAAATTGAATGTCATCATGGAAGTATCAAATAGGGAAAACTATAAAGCAATTATGAAAAGAAGAGTCACTGTTAGAAGCACATAGAAGAGGGAGCAGATCAACAAAAATTCTCAGAATAATAGACGTGATAGCAGCATGCAGTATTATAACAGACCGGGATCAATTTGCACTATTCACAAATAATAAACTAAAAATATCAGCACAGGCAGAAAAACCTGGAAGATATATAAATAAATATAAAGAAAAAGTACAAAATAAGCAATTTATTGATGACCCAAAAATGTTTTATTTTATAGAGGATTGGGAAACAAGGTAAAAGGAATTGAAACACCACCAAAAAAAGAAGAAATAGATTCATTTTGGAGAAATATCTATGAAGATCCTGCAGAACATAACAAAGATGCTAAAATGATAGAAGAAGTAAAAAAAAAAAATAAGAAGGTCAAAGGTACAGGATATGTAATAGAATGAAGTAACAGCCAGAGAGATTAAAACAAAGTTAAGAAAAGCTCCTAACTGAAAAACCACCAGGCTCAAATGCAGTACCTAACTTTTCTCTAAAAGTATTAACATCTAATGTACTGATTGGTTATCTGACAGAATAGCTGATGAATGTAACAGACTATCAAATTACATTAAAGCAAGTACTACTTTAGATGTTTTTAAGAACAGCCTGGACACTTATTACGGCAACAAGTGTTTTGTTATATTGGAAAGCTAGAAGAGCATTACTGCCCATGTTTGAAATATTTGTATATATGTATGTAACAACAGGAAAAATAATGCTCCTACTTAAGAGAGAACCTGCAAGCTATCCTAAAAACTATAGACTGATAAGTTTCCTTCTCATGACTTATAAACCATACATGGGAATCGATGCTGACAGAGTTTATAGTCATTTAGAAGAAAACTCAGTCATGGCAATAGAACAAAAGGGTAATAAAAGAAAGTCATATGAAACAAAGGATCATTTGTTGTTAAATAAAGTCATAATAGAGATCCGTTAAAAGTGGAAAATCTAAGTAAGGCATGGATAGTACACAAAAAGCACTTGACAGTATCCCACATTCATGGATAAAAGAGTGCTTAAAAATGTATAAGCTACACCCTACACTGATGAATTACATTACAGTGACCATGAAGCAGTGGCAAACAACTCTGCAGTTAAGCCATGATAAAGGACAAATTATTTTTTCAGGGATACAATTTCAGAGGGGGATTGTCCAGAGTGACTCTCACAGTTGCTCTTTTCTCTTGCCCTTAAGGTCTGCTTAACAGATGAGGTCATTGCTACAATATGGCTCTCAGAAAACAACAAAGTACAAAGCCTTGTCATCTTCTTTTTGAAAATGATTTAAAACTGTATAGTCCATAAGAGGATCAACTGATAGCATAACTGCAAGTGGTCAAAACTTTTTCTGATGATATAAAAATGTCATTTAGTCTTGATAAATGTGCAAAAGCAACCTTTAAAGCAGGAAAACTGCAACATCAGGAAAACATCAGTTTGGGACAAGAATGTGATATCAAAGAACTTGAGCAAGAGGGAGTGTATAAATATTTCATAATTGATGAAGGATCAACCATAAAACATAAAAAAGTGAATAAAACTTATTAAGGCATATTTTAGAAGATTTATCTAGGAACCAAGTCCAAGCTATAAACCAATTTTCTGCTCTTGTCCTAAGTTACAGTTTTGGAGTGAATCACTGGCCCCAAAAGGTGTTGGATAGGCCTGATAGGAAAACAAGAAGGATGCTTTATGCTCAACATTTGTAAAACTAATTTATAAAAATTACTGTGTACTAAGATTATATATTTCCCATTCTGAATCAGGTATGGGACTGCATACATATCTGCTGACCTCACAAGACCCAATCCAATGAGAAGGCAAGAAATGTGGAAAATGCATAAATATAGCTGCAAATATAGAAAATGCTAGGGATAACCTCATGTTGATCAGTATTGAAAGCAGGAATAGTTAAGGAGAGGTGAATTTAAACCAAAAGATGAAAGGTTAATATTGGTGGCCCAAGATAGTGGACTACTTACATGCTGGTTTACATAGTCCTTTGAACATGTTGGAGAAAGAGAAAAATGTAGGTTTTATAAAACAGATTTGGAAATAGTCACACATCTTGTTGCTGGTTGTGATATACTAATAGCAAAAGAACTGCACTGAAAGTCACAATAATGTGGCAAGTCTGTTGCATTGGGGATTGTGGAAACATCATGATATTGAAGTGGCTAAAAAACACTGGAAACATGATGCACAAAGCAGTTCAAAAAATTGATGCAAGAAAACCTGATATAGCAGTCCAAAAAAAGAAGAAAAAAGTAGCATTGATCATTGAAATCTCCTCACTCAGTGACTACAGTGTCTTACATACAGAGAGACACAAAGTCACAAAATACCAAGGCTTGAAGGCAGAAATGAAAGCAATGTGGGAAAAGGATACCCAGAAAGTTCCAGTAGTAGCAGTAGTAGGAGTAACGGATCTTATAAAAAAGAATGTACAATTGTACTTAGATATGTTACTGACACATGTAACTCTGAATGAATTGCAGAAGGAGTCATTACTGGGCACATTCGGGTGCTTCAAAGAGCTCTTCTGGCTAACGTGAAAGACTGAAACAATATTAATTTCATGAACTGTAATCATACTTTCACTTAGGAATGGGGTCCATTCCCATTGTGGTATTAGAAACCCAAAAGACTTGGAGAAATCAAAAAGAGATACATTTTTTTGCTAATAAGGCATCAAAAAGGAAAAAAAAATCCACATGCACCCTTTCTTTTTTGTACTGTATAATATATTTCTCTTTTCCTCTTTTGTTGCTTGTCTGGCCATTAGCACAGACAACTGAAGCTGCAAACTACTTGCAGTAGTCCAGTGTTCAGTTCTCTCAACTCCATTTGCCTGCTGTGTCACTCTGAGCAAGTTCCTTACCCAGATGATGTTAATGGGAGAGTCAGAAAACATTGATGTAGATCAAGCTTTATACCAGTTAATAAATAATTGCTTCATCACCACAAATACAATACCCACTTTAGTGTTTAGCTTCTGTTAATGTTATTGTAATTCCATCTGTTACGTAACTTCTGTCTCCAAACATTAACACTTCTCTTTGCCTATCCTTACTCCAGTAACACCTAAAACCTCCTCTACTTTGATGAATGCCAATATCTCATGACCTCCATCTCTCCCAATCAAAACCACATCATTTGCATATGTACGCCTTATCACAAAGTCTTATGGTTCTCTGCCCACAACTTGTTCCAAAAGAATATACTGCATTGCCTGATTAACCTCCAAATTAATGACCAACCCTAAAAAAGAATGACCTTAACCTTCATCTGTGCTTAACACCAGTTTACAGCTCCACTCTAAATAATTTATTTTATTTATTTATTTTATTTTACATTTGTTGACCGGGCTAGTCCAACTGGATATATATCCGTTTACAGTAGAGGCCCGGGGAGAAAAGCTCCAGTACATGCGAAAAAAAATAACACTGGTATATCACAAAAAGTTATTTTAAAACAATATAAAAGTTTAAAAGTTTAAAAAAAGAGAAATTACAAAGTCAAATCTAAAAACATATAAGATAAGTTCAACAATTTAAAAAATAGGCAAGCTTTTAAGAAGTAACTCTCAACAATAGAAAGTGTAAGTTTGGAGCTCAGTAAGGGGGAAGGGTAGCAAACATTAATGTGGGGAGACATACTTTCAGTCGGGATTAGTACAAGGACATAGCCATAGAGTTTTAAGATGTTCCTTGATATGTTTTTTGAAGAGTGAGGTAGAGTCTTGATTAGTCATATCTTGAGGTAGTTGATTCCAATGTTTACCTATGGAATTTGAAATTAACGCATCTCCAGCTTTATTGTAAGATTTAGTTGAGGATACTAGGAGTTTATTAGCAGAGCGAAGTGTGGCTAGATTTTAATTTTAAATAACTATTGACCATTGGTCTAATCTTGTTCACAACTCATTTCTAAATAGCTATTCACCTTTGGTTTTGTCTTATCTTTCTGTCCTACCCCAAAGCGCTTCACCTTTCTTTCAAAATATACATCAAACTTCCATTAGCAATGTTATAGAATAGATTAGCAACATCTACAGCAATAATGTATCAAGCAGATTAACCCAAAAATATGTATTAAAAATATTAACCCTGTATGGAGACTTCCTATGGTTTTTTTGTTCTGGAGAAAAAACACCTGCCTCTTCCTCACTCCACATATTTTCATCTCTCTTTATTCACATCTGCAAACGTTTAGCTGAAATCTTAAGTATTCATTCAGTAAAGAAATGTATTTCTGATCAGAAAGAAACTCCTGTATCCCTTTTTTCTGAATATTATATATTTGCATCTCAATTCTTTCCTTCATTTTCTTTTCACTCATATGAATAATCTCTTTTTTCTCACATTGTCTCCACTTTGTAACACCCAATACTCTCTCAAACACTGTCCATATTTCTGTTTCTCTGTCATTTTTATTTCCCTGTGCTTTGACATATATACCCATGAATTTTCTAGTTTAAGACCATTCACCATTCTAACCCAGCTAGCCATACCCTCTGTATCTCTTTCATTCTTATTTATCTGCACTTTCACATGTATGGCCATGAATTTTCCAATTTAAGACCATTCACCATTCTACCAACACGTTATTTAAATCTCTTAAAGTGTCCACTATTTTGCATAAAGGATAGAGTCCTGTCTACGACTCAAGAAACCAGTACTGATTAAAGTTTCCAGTGATGGAAGAGTCAGCTGGAGTCAGGATAAAAATTAATAAACTGAGCCTGCTAGCTTCTTTCAGGGTGCAAGGCTAGGGAATACATTCCCATGACTTCAGTCACTCCTGGGTGGAACCTTGAGAGCCAATAAAGGCATTTCTGTCAAGAAAGCTGGGCTGGGGAGCAGAGCCTGAATGGCTAACTGAAAGCAGCAGTATTTTAGAGCTCCATATAACTAGTTAAATAAGACAGGAAAAAAATATTCTTTTTTTTCTTCAAAGTATAAAATCTTAAGGACTAATTTACATAATTAGAAACATTGGTGAAGTTTTACAAATAGTTTCCTGTCAAAAAGCTTGGAGATATATTCACTTGTTAAAATGAGCAACTCAAAGAATTCTCACCAGGATGCTGCCTTAAAGAAGGAACTACAACAGATGGCATCTACCCTGCAGGAGGTGTCTTTCAATATGGATTATTTTAAAGAGAACCTGGAAAATCTTAAAACAAGCAGTCAAAAACAGGCTGACACCCTCAAAGGAATGCTACAACAACACCAGATAAGGATAACAGGAATAGAGGTTTCTCTAAATGACTTAGAAAGCAGACTTAAGGAAGAGGAAACACAGAAAGAACTGCTTCTTAAACAAACCACTTGGTTGGTTAATAAAGTAGATGACTTGAAAAATAGGGAGAGGAGAAATAACATCAGGATTTTCAGATTACCTGAAAACACAGAAGGTGAGGATATTATTTCCTTTTTATCAAGCTGGATCCCTGACTTTTTAAATTTAAAAGAAGGACTTTCCTTTGGCATTGGAAGGGCACACAGAGCTCTTGGGAAACCTGCCACAAACTCAAACTCTCCTCCCAGGTCAATAATTATCAAATTTCTTTCATACTTGGACAAGGAACTGATTTTAAGATCTGCTTGGAGGAAGGCACCTCTAAAATATAAACAGAGCCTGATACGATTTGATAACGACTGTTCATCTAGAATAATGGAACAAAGGAAAAAAAGTGTGGCCAATGATAGTTTCTGAAACAAAATAACATCAAGGCACAACTTGTATATCCAGCTAAGATGAGAAAACTGTATGCCAACCAGATGAGGACGTTTATTGACTTAGAGGAAGGCTCTTCATTTATTAAAACTAATAATGTGATTACTTTACCAGAAGATATGGACTGGATGTCACCTTCTCTCAAGAGAACAAAAGAAACAAATGTCTGGACAGATGTCAAAAAGAAGAAGCAAAAGACTGATAGTGTTACAGCCAAATCTCTCAAAGCATCTACTATGATATGAATTGTTTTAACATTACTTTAAAGGACCAATTTTACTGCTTGGAATTTTAAAACAAAGGTAAATAACTACTGGAATCTTTATATTTTTTGAAAATAGATGACACATGAGAGTTTTCACATTACCTCAGGTATGTAAAACAGGGTACTTTTCTTTCACAGAAGGAGGGTTATACAGCGCATAAAATATTTATACTGTAAATCAACATACATGGTATATGTGTATTATCTCTTAATTTTCTCTTTTCTTTCTCTCGTTTCTCTTTCTCATTATTTATTTTAACTGCATCTTTTCTCCCTTTCTAAATTTTCTCCTATTTACTATACTAATATAGTTTGTATATATTTAATAACTCACTATCTATACATAGATAAATAATAGTCTAAAATAATCTAGTTTTAAGGTAGACTAATTGGAATAGTGAACTTAATTGTTATTACAATATTTATTAGATTAATGATAGTCACTGTTATGCTTATTGGGATTGGGGACATGTTCGTGATTAACTCTGAAATGTTTCATTCATGTACATATGTCCTTTGAATTATTTCCTTTTAGTATTAACAAATACATAAAAAAAAGGAGGGAAAAATGTACTGTTGGTTAAGAGAAGTAAAGCTTTCTTCACATTCTCTTTGCGTTGCCATAGCAACAGTAAACAATTGCTGCAGTTTCTAGGGACATTGTGAATCTGTGAAGTGCATTTAGCCTCACAGATAATAATAAGAAAAAGTAATGTTTAGTTATGAAAATGAAAAACAACCTAAACAATGTAAAATAAATACATAATAGGACTATTTGTATATATTTTATGATTTATCCTCATAGGATTACATATTCCTGGAAACACAACTGAAATGTGCTCAAACTACATGTGCACTGAAATGTAGCTGCTTGATTAAAAAGTATTACTCACTTTAACATGTTGATTTCACAAGCTGTCTGCACTGTAAAAGTTACATTTTATATGTTAATTAAAACTGACAGTCTCTACAGCACATGAAAATATACATATTACTTTTTGCAACATGTTATTTTTGCAGTTACCTCACACTCTGTACAAACTCACTTGGTAACTGATAGCTATTCATTTAAAATATCAGTTTAAATATTAAATGTGCCCTTGATATGCTATTGACATTTTGACAAAATATAATCTGAACTGTAAAATGAATGACTTGAAAGAAGTGATGTAATGCATAGATTTCAAAGACAGTTCTTGACACTACAGTAAAAGTAAAAATGTATATTCACAAGGTAGTATTGAAACGTTTTAGTCTTCCAGTTAAAATAGCTTCTGTCAACATTTTGCGATATCAGAATGTTTGAAGAGCTAGGAAATTACTATTCTTTGTCTTTATAATGATTATTAGACAGATGTTAGACTCTGCTTAGTTTAATGAATTGTGACATATGTTTATGAGGAAAAGTGGACTCAATTACTGACATTGGATTACACATTCCTGGAAACCCAACTGAAATGTTCCCAAATTACTTGTGAATTTAAATGAAACTGCCTAATTAATAAGCTTAATTTACTTTAACAACCTGAATCCATAAGCTATCTGCTCTATATATGCTACATTATATATGTCACTTGCATATGACAGTCTCTAGAGCACACGAAAAAATACATATTATTTTTACAACATGCTATATTTGCACTAACCATACATTCTAAACTAACTCAATTGGCAACTGACAAGTTATTTATTTGAAACATCAGTCTAAATATTAATCGTGCCCTTGAAAGATTGTTGCCATTTTGACAAAACAAAACCTGAACTGAAAAAGGAATGATTTGAAGAAGTGGAGTATTGTACAGATTTCAGAGACAGCTACTGACACTACAATATAAGTAGAAATGTATACATGCAAGTAAAAATTGAAATGCTTTATACTTTTAGTTAAAATAGCTTATTGTTAACTTTTTGCTTTATCAGAAAATTTAAAGAGCTAGGAAATAATTTCCAATTTGTTTTTAGAATGTTTACTTAAGTAATGTTAGTCACTGACTTGTTTAATGGATTGCGAGTCATGTACAAGATGGACTACTGAATGTTATTTCTGTTTACCTATGTTTGCTGAATTTCTTTTATTAGTACTGATTTAAAACAAGGGAAAGAAAGGGAAGGCAAATCTCTGTTTTTGGTCAAGGGAGGAAAGGCTTAAGAGTATTCTAAATGCTCCAAGGACTCTCTAAGATGCTCTAAATACTAGTTGATTAACACTTACCTAAGGTAAGTCTTGATTACCATATACCTTCACATTCATTCTAGACCTGATGTGATTACCCATTCTAGAAGCAGGAGGTGCCCTATGCAGGATGGGAATTGTCAGGGTGATCATAGTTCATTCTTAGACTCTGCTTTGTAAATCTATAAATATGTAAAAGCACTGCACACTAGAAAGTAGGGCACCTCTACTCAGAGTCTGGATACCACTGATAAACCATGTCTTTTCATAAGTGTAAGTTGAAGTTGGAGAGCTGAAGAGTAGGAAAGTAAAGGAAGAAAGTACACCTACAGTAAATTCATATCTCATTGGTCATCACTCATTGTCTCCTGCAGAGTCCTTTTAGTCAAATTATTTTAGTAATAATCTATTTGTTGTTGGCTTATTTAGTGTATGCTCCTCTGTTGCATTTAATTTATCCAAAATGACATATCTGACATGCTTGGGATCTCTTAAGGGTAACTAAATATTGGATATTTTCTAAGTCAAAATAATAATTGTTTACACCACTAACATTCCATCCTGATATATAAAATACTATAGAATAATAATAGAATAGTATAGAATTTCATATCTCTTTTAAGAAAATTCTCCATATAATAATTTAACATATGGAGCTCAGTTGATATTGTTGGTTAAAGGTATGAGTGATAATCCAATAGATCTATCTTTATCTATTGGATTAGGAATGGCTTTCATTCCATGTTTAATGGGAAATTCATATTTACTTGTATTTGATACTTTAGAATTAATGTTTTATAGAAGTACATTTTAAAAACCTGACCAGAATTTTACCCTACTATTATTTAAAGAAGAAAGAACATTAAATTACACTCCCAAGCTTACACACATAAAAATAACATCCAGTGTTATCAGAGAATATGGTATAACTACTATAATCAAAATAAAAAAAAGAAGCAAAAAGTTTCTTCCAACAATAACCTGAAATGGATTTAACATTCTTATCATTAAATACCAATGGCTTAAATAATGCAAATAAAAGATCAAACTTACTAAAATATTTAAATCTAAATAAGGCACAAGTAGTATTTCTCCAGGAAATGCATTTTAAGACTAATGATAGCTTTATTTGGAACCGTAAGGACTATATAGTCTTAGCTCAATCCTCCTATAGAACAAAGACAAAAGGAGTATCTATTTTCTGGAAGAAAAACATAATCACTTCAAAAGTTATATATAAATATGAAGACAAAGAAGGTCTACTAGCATTTGTTATAATTAAATTTAATAACAGAATATGGACCTTAGCTAATCTATATTGGTTCCCAGGAATTGGAGCAGTAATGGTTAAAAAACACCTAGATTTTATTTTCAACAATTATAAAGGAAATATTTTGCTGGGAGGAGACTTTAATTGTACCTTAGAAGCTTCTGAAACCACCAAGATGTCTTTTTGCATAGCAACTATTTCAACATCCTTAAAAAAATGTTTGATTCATTTCATTTAACAGACACTTTTAAAGTAAAAGATGATAAATCCTTCTTATTTTCCCATAAACACCATAGATTTGGAACACAAACCAGAATAGACAAATTATTCGTAGTTCAAGATTTATAAACAAAAATCCTCAACTTTTCAATAGTTCCATGCCCCTTTTCAGATCATGACTCTTTGATAATGAAGCTCCAAATAGAGTTTAAACCTTTAATCCTCTCAACTAGAATTCCATCATATATCATGAAAATTAAAGAATTCAGACCCTGGATGTTGTCAGAACTACAATTATTTCTTGAAATAATTAATACAACAGAAATCAGTAGAGTCATAGTTTGGGGCTCATTAAAAGCGTATTTATTTGGTAAGACCATTAGCTGGTACAAAAACAACGTTAGAGAGTGGGAATCTGAATCATTAGACTTGCAAACCAAACTCTTGACAGCAAAATCTAAAAAATATCAGAATTATCCAGAAGTCAAAAAAGAAATAAAGGAATTAATTAAAACGTATAATGAAATTCTAACACAAAACTTGTCTAGCCTTGGAAAAATTAAAAATAAACTCAATAGCCACCTCCCCCAGAAATCTACATAACTTATCTACAAGAATTAAAATACAATCTAAAGCAAATAACATTAGTAGTATATATCATGAAAAGAAAGGGAAAAAAGTATCAGATATAGGAGACATCCTTGAAGCATTTCAGTTCCATTATATGGAACACTTCAAACAAGAAGATTTAGATACCAATCAAATAAACATAGATACAAACCTTATCAATATAAAAAAAATCGCGAAAACTTAAAACTAGACCTACAAAAACCTATATCCTACAAAGAAATTATTGACAAGATAAAAGAAAACAAATCTAACAAAGCTCCAGGGATATATGGTATAATTACGGAAATTTAGAAACTCTTCCCTTCAACAGTAATCTCCCTTTTCCATAAAATTTTACTAGAAGTCCAGTCAGAAGCAAAAATACCACCATCATGGAAATATTCTCTCATAACATCAATTCTAAAAGATAATAAACCATCAGACCTTTGCACCTCATACAGACCTATATCATTACTGAATAATGATTACAACATATTCATGTCAATCCTAGCTAACAGAACGAAAATCCCACTTTAAAACACAATTAATAATGATCAGACTGGATTTTTATATAACAGGCACACACATGATAATATTAAAACGATACTTAGTCTTATAGATTATGTGAATAAATAAGCTAGAGAAACACTTGTAATTAGATTAACCCTGTCGCATATCATCTACTTGGAGGCGATCTCTGCTTAACATACAAGGCCATGTCAAACCCAGAGCTGTTGGACATGCTTCACTTAAAGAAATCCCAATCCCTCAGAGCCACATGCTCCAGGAATCTATACCTTGTCATCACAATAAATAAAACATGCTGGGGGGATAGGTTCCTGACCCAGAGACTCCCCAGACTCTGGAATAGACTGCCCATACATGTCAAGCAGAGCGCCTCTTTGTCCATCTTCAAAAGGAACCTTGATAATTGGATGGGAGAAAGGACATTCACCCCAGGAATCACATCAGTCACCCTGCTAGACAGGGGTCCACGGAAGTAAATAGTATGGGAAGAATTAGCCAGGGAATTGTTATGGCTAGGCTTGTATAGGCCCTAGGGTCGATAGCCTAGTACCAACCTATGAACCTATTAACATAGAAAAAGCCTTTGATTCCCTCAACTGGGAATATCTATTTAAAACTTTAGCATTATTTGAATTTAATCCTCCCTTCATCTTATTACTAAAAAACATATATATTAATAACTTAGCTTACATTAAATTAGGTCCTTTCACCTCAGAATCTATCCATATAACAAAAGGTACTAAACAAGGATGCCCCTTTCTCCTATTTTATTTGCTTTGGCTATAGAAATACTTGCAGAAATAATACACAATAATCCAAGAATTAAAGGAATAGAAGTCTATGACTAGTACATATCTAAAATAATGCTTTTTGCTGATGATATTCTATTAACCCTATCAAACTCCAGAGAGTCATCAGGAGAGCTAGAAGAAGTAATAGAGAAATGTTATAAGATTTCAGGTCTACACTTTAATAGATCAAAATCAAAATTTTTATTTTTAAATAAGAAAAAAGAACTACAATTTACAGATAAATCCATCATAGGAAAACAAGAACTTACACTAAATTGTTTAGGAATAGTGTTATGCAAAAATATAAGCAAAATAATATTAATAAATTATAAAAACATTATTGAAACAATAAAAATATATATAGAAAAGTGGAAAAAAATTATATTAACTTTTGAAGATAGATTGCTATTAATAAAAATGGTCTTATTGCCAAAAATACTATATGTAGCTCAATCCTCCTATAGAACAAAGACAAAAGGAGTATCTATTCTCTGGAAGAAAAACATAATCACTCCAAACGTTATTTATAAATATGAAGACAAAGAAGGTCTACTAGCATTTGTTATAATTAAATTTAATAACAGAATATGGACCTTAGCTAATCTATATTGGTTCCCAGGAATTGGAGCAGGAATGGTTAAAAAACACCTAGATTTTATTTACAACAATTATAAAGGAAATCTTATACTGGGAGGAGACTTTAATTGTACCTTATAAGCTTCTGAAACCACCAAGAAGTCTTTTTGCATAGCAACTATTTCAATATCCTTAAAAATGATTGATTCATTTCATTTAATAGACACTTTTAAAGTAAAAGATGATAAGTCCTTATTATTTTCCCATAAAGACCATAGATTTGGAAAACAAACCAGAATAGACAAATTATTCGTAGTTCAAGATTTATAAACAAAAATCCTCAACTTTTCAATAGTTCCATGCCCTTTTTCAGATCATGATTCGTTGATAATGAAGCTCCAAATAGAGTTTAAACCTTTAATCTTCTCAACTAGAATTCCATCATATATCATGAAAATTAAAGAATTCAGACCCTGGATGTTGTCAGAACTGCAATTATTTCTTGAAATGAATAATGCAACAGAAATCAGTAGAGTCATAGTTTGGGACTCATTAAAAGCATATTTATTTGGTAAGACCATTAGCTGGTACAAAACAATGTTAGAGAGTGGGATTCTGAATCATTAGACTTGCAAACCAGACTCTTGACAGCAAAATCTAAAAAAAAAAAAAAAATCAGAATTATCCAGAAGTCAAAAAAGAAGTAGAGAAATTAAATAAAAAGTATAATGAAATTCTAAAAAACAAAACTTGTCTAGCCTTGGAAAAAATTTAAAATAAACTCATTAGCCACCTCCCCCAGAAATCTACATAACTTATCTACAAGAATTAAAATACAATCTAAAGCAAATAACATTAGTAGTATATATCATGAAAAGAAAGGGAAAAAAAGTATCAGATATAGGAGACATCCTTGAAGCATTTCAGTTCCATTATATGGAACACTTCAAACAAAAAGATTTAGATACCAACCAAATAAACTTAGATACAAACCTTATCAATGTAAAAAAAAATCGTGAAAACTTAAAACTAGACCTACAAAAACCTATATCCTACAAAGAAATTGTTGACAAGATAAAAGAAAGCAAATCTAACAAAGCTCCAGGGATAGATTGTATAATTACGGAAATTTACAAACTCTTCCCTTCAACAGTAATCTCCCTTTTCCATAAAATTTTACTAGAAGTCCAGTCAGAAGCAAAAATACCACCCTCATGGAAATATTCACTCATAACACCAATTCTAAAAGATAATAAACCATCAGACCTTTGCACCTCATACAGACCTATATCATTACTGAATAATGATTACAACATATTCATGTCAATCCTAGCTAACAGAACGAAAATCCCACTTTAAAACACAGTTAATAATGATCAGACTGGATTTTTTATATAACAGGCACACACATGATAATATTAAAAGGATACTTACTCTTATAGATTATGTGAATAAAGAAGCTAGAGAAACACTTGTAATTGGATTAACCCTGTCACATATCATCTACTCGGAGGCGATCTCTGCTTAACATACAAGACCATGTCAAAACCAGAGCTGTTGGACATGCTTCACTTAAAGAAATCCCAATCCCTCAGAGCCACATGCTCCAGGAATCTATACCTTGTCATCACAATAAACAAAACATGCTGGAGAGATAGGTTCCTGACCCAGAGATTCCCCAGACTCTGGAATAGACTGCCCATACATGTCAAGCAGAGCGCCTCTTTGTCCATCTTCAAAAGGAACCTTGATAATTGGATGGGAGAAAGGACATTCACCTCGGGAATCACGTCAGTCACCCTGCTAGACAGGGGTCCAGGGAAGTAAATATTGTGGGAAGAATTAGCCAGGGAATTGTTATGGCTAGGCCGATAGCCTAGTACCAACCTATGAACCTATTAACATAGAAAAAGCCTTTGATTCCCTCAACTGGGAATATCTATTTAAAACTTTAGCATTATTTGAATTTAATCCTCCCTTCATCTTATTACTAAAAAACATATATGTTAATAACTTAGCCTACATTAAATTAGGTCCTTTCACCTCAGAATCTATCCATATAACGAAAGGTACTAAACAAGGATGCCCCCTTTCTCCTATTTTATTTGCTTTGGCTATAAAAATACTTGCAGAAATAATACACAATAATCCAAGAATAAAAGGAATAGAAGTCTATGACCAGTACATATCTAAAATAATGCTCTTTGCTGATGATATTTTATTAACCCTATCAAACTCCAGAGAGTCATTAGGAGAGCTAGAAGAAGTAATACAGAAATTTTATAAGATTTCAGATCTACACTTTAATAGAGCAAAATCAAATTTTTTATTTTTAAATAAGAAAAAAGAACTACAATTTACAGATAAATCCATCATAGGAAAACAAGAACTTATACTAAATTGTTTAGGAATAGTGTTATGCAAAAATATAAACAAAACAATATTAATAAATTATAAAAACATTATTGAAACAATAAAAATATATATATATATATAAAAGTGGAACAAAATTATATTAACTTTTGAAGACAGATTGCTATTAATAAAAATGGTCTTATTGCCAAAAATACTATATGTAGCATTAGCAATACAGTTAATTCCTAAAATATGCATTCTTAAAGAAATAAACTCATGTTTAATAACATTTTTATGGTATCCCAAAAAGAATAGAGTAGCTCTAACATATCAGATTAGACCCTGGAAACAAGGAGGATTTAACTTCCCAGAAATAGAAAAATATATAAAAGCATCTGTGTTAAAACTACAATAGACTGGATAAACCCAAATTATTTTGCCAACTGGAAATAATTAACAACAGCTATATTAACAAATGAATTTAATCTGTTAAAACATTTTTAATATAAGACAAACCAAACAAACCCTGCTACATACTATGCATAAGTATACAATATAATTTAACAAAACCTTCTAAAACAACACTGATTAATCATTACATCATTACATCAATTCCTTTAGGAAATTTATCAATGCAAACATAGATTTAAAACTTTGGTTTGATCTTTTAACCCCATTTACCATCACTAAGAACTTTCTTCACAAAATATATAGGGAAACAATAACCTCCTGGGAACAAAATGGATTTGTATGCTGGTTTCAGTGTGTAAATAAATTAAATGTTTTAGATATACATATGATAAAAATAACACAGGCCTGGTTAACCTTACAAAGCATTCTAATGTACACTCAAGATTTCTGTATATTAATTAATAATTCCTCATTTAAAGATATTCCAAATCTAATAAGTTTTCTGTATGAATGTATATATAATAGTTGTGAAAAGAAAAATTCCATTTCAAATCTATATAAAGAGTTAATAACATATAAAACAATTTCCAAACCATCATACTGACAGTTCTTAACTAAAGGTCAGTCATTGCAGTTAACAGAAGAAATTAAAATTAACATCTTACTATCAGTTAATTACACCTCTAACACACAGTACTGGAAAATATTTAACTGGAAATACTTACATAGAGCATTTTTAACACCGCTAGAATTAAAAAGATCAGTACTACTAAAAATGTTTTTTGCTTGAGGTGTGAAAAGTCAAATAAAACAGACTGGATTCATATTTTTTTATGAATGTAATAAAATCAAATCATATTGGAATGGAATTAATCATTGTTTACAAGCTTTATTTAATGAATCCTTTACCTTAATTAAAGTATTTATAACACTAAATGTAAATGAAGTTCCCTACCTGAATAAGACAAATATGTATTTGTTATGGACAATACTTGCTATATCTAGGAAATGCATAACCAGAAGGCGGAATTCAAATACAACCCCGAACTTGGAAGAATTCTACACTTTACTGAAGACAACTGCATTGATGGAAATAAAAATCAAAGAACTATGAATCTATCTCAGGCCATTGGTGAATAATCCTTGGAAGAAAGTTATAACTTTGTTGGACACTCTGCAATAATCAATATTGTATCTCTGATAACTGATCTGTTAATTCTATATTTAATAACATACTGTGTATATAATTGAAAGTCAGGCTATTGTAAATATTGTATATAGTTGTTTAAAATGATATTTAAAAATATTATGTAAATGTTATTTTTTATTGAAAATAAAAAAAATGAGAAAAAAAAGAAAGCTGGGATGGGGGGGCATGGCAAAGATGGTAATCAGTTAGCAGCACTTTCTCTCAGCTCTCTTACCTCATTACTATTCCTGACAGGAATTTTATGAAATAAGGAACAATTTGAGGAAATTTCTACTATTAACTAATTCTTAATACTTTGGAGCATCTACAGAAGAAAGTTTACTGTTTATTTTTGGATAATTCCTGTCAAATTAACCAATGGAAAGACAACACCACATTCAGCTATACATCATGAGTCATCTCAAGAACTCAACTCAGGATTCTTCCATCAAAAAGGAACTGCATTCTCTTATTTCAAATATACAGGAACTTACAATTAAGATAAATAAGATAGATAAGATGGATAACAAAATAGATACTTTTAAAGAAAAGTGCTCTCAACAACTTGAACAACTTCAGGAAATGTTTATTCAACAGAAAGGGCAAATTTCACTTATAGAACAGTCATTAAATGACACTGACTCAAGACTTCTAACAGAAGAACAACAAACAGATTTTTTTGTTACAACAAAATACATACTTATTAGAAAAGCTTGATGATATGGAAAACTGAACAAGAAGAAACAACATCCAAATATATGGTTTACCAAAAAAGAAGAAGGAGATAACATAATAAACTTTCTCACCACCTGGATACCAAACATAGTAAAATTACCTGAAGCCCTTTCATATGGCATAGAACAAGCATACAGTTTATTAACAGCCTCTGGAAATACTTCTTCAGTCAAAAATAAGCTGAGATCCATAATTGTGAAACTTTTCTCTACACGGGACAAAGATCTTATCTTAAGAAATGCCTGGGCAAATTCACCAATCAAGTATAATGATGCTTTAATCAGATTTGATAATGATTATTCTGTTAAAGTAGTTTCCAAAAGAAAATAATTCCTACCAATAATAAAAGTTCTAAAAAGAAGCACCTGTAAACTCATCCTCTGCTTCCAACAAGACTGAGAATCTTCCTACCAGAGGGAATAAAAATATTTGAAACAGTAGACTCGGCAATAAAGTATCTTTCTAATAACAACATCTTAACACAAGAAGAATCTATGGAATGGTCAAACAGTACACCCAAAAGAAATGCAGAACCCAACAACTGGAATACTGTTGAACAAAAGAAGAAAAAACTAAAGGACAAATAAACATTCATATTTTACATAGTGTAAATGTTTGGGGAAAAAAAGAGAGAGTGTTTTCTTGTCTTCAAACCAACATGAAACAGGTACCCCTTCACATTTATTCATTTATTATTAGAATTATTAAAATAGAGCAATTTCTTTACTTCAGTCATTTATCACTTTCATATTCATTTGGTTAAACTTATAAATAAATATATAAAGATTTTCATATAGTTAACATATAAAGCAATAATGAATAGAAATGTCCTTATATGAGCATCCACTGACATGCAAATGCTTGATAATTCCTTGATATGATAGATTAAATGGGTTGCAAAACGTATTTGAACTTTTTTATTGGTTGTAATCTTAAACTAAATGTTCAGTTCTGGATGCTCTAAATTAATTGGATTATTTATAGAAACAGCTAGTAAATGTTTCTTTATGAATGAACATTCCTGATTATCAAGTTGTCATAGAGACTGTTTCATTGCCATGTAAATGTTAGATTACTTTGTGATAAAATGAAGTAACAAGGCTATTAAAATGTTTAGAATTTATTATTACAAGCCCCCTTAAACTAGATGTTTAATTACAAGTATTGTTTGTGTTGTGCTTTGCTGCATTTTGTAGTTGACATAGGGGCAGTTACAATTACAAATTATACAACTGCGAACAATACATTATAGTCGCGTGAACATTACCTTACTCAAGAAGGAGAAAAATCATATTTTCCTTCCTGCCTGTTCCTCGAGCTGTTTACATGAATTTTAAAGCATTATTCACACCAGGAATGTTAAACTCATTCTGCGACCATTCTTTCCCCTGCTTTCGTCATCTCTTAAAAGTATGTAATCACAACCTCATAATGCAGAGACACAAAACACAGAAGTACACTTGCTTTTTACAATTTCAGTACTGCTAACCATAAGTGCATGTAAATAAACACTCGTTAAAACACAAATTCAGCTATTCAAACTACCTGACACATCAAATAAGAAATTTTACATTTCAGTCATCCTGTACACGTTATTACAACTAAAAAATATGCTAAATGAGGTGCATTTCCATTGAGCCCCTACCAACTTGTCCTTCTGTAAGCAGAAATACAAAAATGAGCATCTGTCACATATTAATGGAACACGTAAATAGCATTAAGTGAAATAGAAATGTTTAATGACAAGCAGCCTTTCTTGGGTATATCATATGCATGGGCAAATCAGATATAAAAATAGGTACATTCTCCCAACACAGAGACAGTTGATTGGTCTGAATACTAAAAAAGATGCTATAACACAAGTGCAGCAGAAACACTATTAACAGATCCAATAAAACGTTGCTACACCACTACATGTGTTTTGATAATTATAGGTCTGTGTACCAGCATTCAGAAATTAATGCAGATGCTGCATTTACAGTCAGGCTCACAACATTTCTTATATGGTGAAATAGCTATAGCAGGCTGTTTGTCACATATGTAGCAAGAGGTTTGATAGAGTTAAACTGAGTCACTGAATTGGGTGGTACATAAACTAGTTATGACTATACTCTAATTAAATTTTTCTTAACCTGATGTTTCAAGTCTTAGCCCTGTTTCTGATTCACTTTGACCAATATTTGACTTAGATTTTTATTTCATCTAAAAGTCATTATACAAGTATCGGTAGGGATATCATGAACATCAGTTCCCAGAGAGTAGCGAACTAAATCTTAAGGTGGCATTTTTGGTGGAAATCTTATTAGCAGCTGCAACAGTCTTCAGATATCCTCTATGGTTGTTTTCAAACTTAGAAGGGCAGTTGCTGTATTCTGGTTAAGTATTTATTAGCAGCCAATGAAACACAAACTGCATTGTGACTTAGACACTTTTCCATTAAAAAGAAACTTGTTTATCACCTATATAGATATACTTGTCACACTGAAACTTGTGTCTGCTACTGAAGTACTGGCAAGATGAGGTGGCACGGACTGGTGATGGCATAAAGGAAAAGTGTCTTAAATAATTTAATATGCATGTAGACTTCAGAGGTTTAAACTCCTGTTCATTACACATTACAGCTTTTTATATGGTTACAACATTTTGTCATTCTCTATGTAGCACGTCATCATTAAACTATTTATATCTGTAATGTAATAGATGCTACCAGTTCCAAGAACATAGCCCCCTTTTTCTGTTACAGACAGCTATTAGACATTTGGCTCATGCAAACTCAGAAAGTCAGTCATTTCATTTGCTTTAATGAGCAATTATTATAGTTCTGTTTTTAGAATATACTCCATACTTATATACAGATGGAAATATTTATTCAGAAGTATATTATTAATATTAAGCTATCTTTATGACAAGTATAAGACAAGATAGACATAATTAAATGTTGCTAAATGGTTTAGAAAGAATATAAAATAATGTGAAACTTGAACAAAGTACCTAATCTAAACTTCATAAAAAGGTACCGGAACATCTTTAATAACAACCAAAAACAACTTGATTATATTAGAATGACATGTAAACTACTACATGATTTTGAAATAATACTGAATGTTAAGTTTGAAGTCTTACTTTTGAATCCTGATTGGAAACTTATATATAAAATAAGAGCATTGTTACTGTGTTAAACATGTTAAGAAATTTAGATGTGTAGATAACAATATTTTAATACATGTTTTCCCATATTTACTTTTACATTTTACTTTTTAGCTGATTATATTCTTCTTTTAAGCTATGTAAATAATGTTATACTGATTTAGCGGTTAAGAGAGATTAGTCTAAACACTATTCACAAGGTTAGAAGGTTTGTCTGGGTAGTTTTACTAGTCAGGCAAAGAGGTATTTTACCTCATTGAGATAGGGATTATATTATACGATTTGAAATCATCAGATTAGCAGTTAATTTTTTCTGTTATAATGATTTGGTGTCTACAGGAAATATACAGAATACATATATGAAGAAAGAATCAAAGCATTTCTATAAAACAAAACCAAGGGTCAAAATTGCTTCCATAAACTCTCATACAAATCAAACATAAAGTAAAATATGAAATGTTTATCTATAAATATCAATGGTCTGAACAATAGTAATAAGAGGAGAAGTTTATTCAAATATATAAGCTTACATAAGCCACAAATAGTATTTTTACAAGAGACACACTTGTTAGCCATAGATATAAACAATATTAATATTAATAACTACACAGTACTAGCAAGCTCTCAACAAAACAAAAAAAGGGGAGTAGCCATATTAATCTGTAGTGAAATCATATTTTCCAGAATAATTAACACCTATCGTGATACAGCTGGTATGTTTTGTCTAGTGTCTGTGGAATTAAATAAGAAAATCTATACTTTAGTAATTTATACTGGATACCAGGACTTGGGCTAGAAAAAGTTAAGCATTATTTTGAAGAAATAATCCACTTAGCCAAAGGTAGCCTGATAATAGCAGGAGATTTTAACTGTATAATTGATGACAAGGACACAGATTCAAAAACTGCAAGAAGAAAACTACATATTTCAAAGGCAATTTTAAAATTCACAGACACAATGTGCATAAAAGATATAAATGAATTTAATGACCCAGACTCATTAATTTATTCCTTTTACTCACATAGGCATAGATCTAACTCTAGAATAGACAGGATATACATATATAATGACTTAATAACAAAAATTGATAAAGTTAAAATAATAAATTGTCCACTATCTGACCATAATGCTCTAGTTTTTGAGATAGAACTTAAGCATACAGATACAAATCCCATCACTCGAATACCCTCTTACATCACAAAACTAACAGAGTTTAAAGAATTCTTTGAAAAAGAAATTAAAACATTTCTAGACTTAAACATAACAGAAGACTTCTTTGAAATATATATTTGGGACTCATTAAAACCATATATATATATATATATATATATATATATATATATATATATATATATAAAGGTATTATCTTGGTACATTAACAAATGGAAAACCTGGAATAAAGATTTGTTAGGATTACAAAAGAAAGCTGATAAACTGAAGCTGGAAGTTCAAAAAGGAAATGCAGGCTTAGTTCAGGAACTATTACAAACCAATAGTAAATAGGAAGAAATATTACATCATAAGATTATGATTAATCTAGAGGAAATAAAATAAAATTATTATTCTACAAATCCAAAGCATCAGAAACAATTAGCAAACAGAACAAAAAAAATAACCAAATCTAAACAAATTAAAGAACCTTATATACCTAATACTAAGAAAAAAGTAACAGATCTAAATAATATTTTGGAAGCATTTAGACAACAATACAACTCAAAGAATTCTTTAAATTCTCAAGAAATACCCACTAAAGATATAGAAAATTACCTTGAAAATCAAATTCTTGCTAGGTTAATACAAGAACAAATAGACACTATAAGTAATTCCATTACTATGACGGAACTGAAATCACAAATTAAAAAACTTAAAGTAAATAAAGCATCTGGCCCAGATAATACAATACCTGAAATGTATAAAGTAATCCCTAATCAAGCTATATCCTTACTTTTGAAAGTATATAACATAGTAAAACAAGATATAAGTATCCCACCCTCCTGGAAATATTCACTGATATCCCCTATACTTAAAGAAGGCAAAGATAAGAAACAATGCCCATCATATAGACCAATATCATTGTTAAACATAGATTCTAAAATATTCATGGCAATATATATAGACAGAATGAAGACCAAACAGGCTTTATCAAAGGAAGAAATACATATGACAACCTTAAAAGAATTTTGACGTTAATAGATTATACTAAACAAATACATTTTGATTTAAACATAATTTCTCTAGACATTAACAGAGCCTTTGATTCTGTTAACTGGAACTTTCTAACATTAGTCTCAAAAGGATATAATTTTCCCACAGATTTTAACACTCTCAACCAAACATTATATAAAGAATCTATAGCATATGTTAAATTAGGATCATATAGATCAGGACCTATACAAATGAATAAAGGAACTAAACAAGGTCGCCCTTTATCATCACTGCTATTTGCCTTAATAAAAGAACCTTTTGCAAATCAAATTAGGTCAAACAATAACATTGAATGAATATATATTAACAAAACATTGAACCTTAAACTACAACTTTTTAATAATGACATACTTCTAACCCTTTCAGACAGTAACAAATCTTTACACGCTTTATTTAATGACATAAAAGACTTTCAAAGTGTCTCAAGTTTACACTTTAATGAAAACAAAACAAAATTCATGTCATGCAATACCAAAAAGAAACATATAAACAAAAAATATTCCAAATTCCTAGCAGAAGGCAACAAAATATTATATTTACGTAGAGATCTGCTTGAAGATTTAACAGACTCACTTATATTTAATTATAAAAAATCATTAGATAAAATAGAGCAAGCAATATCTAATGGGAACAAATGTATATTCACAATGGGAGACAGACTATATCTTATTAAGTCAGTCATTTTTCCCAAGATATTATATCTAATACAAAGCTTTTCATTGCTACCTCCCAAGTATATCATCCAAAGATTTAACAAATTAATACCAAACTTCTTGTGGTTCCCAAATAAACCTCAAATTGTTTTAAATAAACATCTACCAAATTGGGAAGAAGGAATTAATCTACCAGTCATTGAAACATATATTATATAATCTGTGGTCAAAAATATAACCCTATGGTTAAATGCTCATTATATGCCTATTTGGAAACAAATACATGAACAAATCTATATAGAACTTAGTCAAAATTATATAAAAGACTGTTTAACCATCATACCATCATCACTAGTCTTGTTGTTAAAAGATCACCTAGTAGGGAAAAATAAAAGCAATAAACTGCCTTCAAAATATATGAATATTACCTTAACAAATTTAAAAAATATATAAACAAAGTCCCAAATATCAATTCTTGTTTTTTTCTGACCTTTCCAATAGCCTTTACACCTACTATTCTTGATACGTCCCAAATTCAAAAAATAAATATACTAAGGAAAGGTACAATAAACTATTGGCATCAACTGGTAGAACAAGGAAAAATATTAACTAATGATCAAATAATTAACAAATATAATATAAATAATGATCCATGGCTACTTCTAAAAAATCTAAGACAATACCTTATAAATAGAACTGAGCAAATGCAAGTGACAGTCAGACAAACTGTTCCAGAATTTATTGAATATCTTATTATAATCACAAATAAACCTTATCAAGGTAATGGCTATCCGTCTAATATTTACAAACTTATTAAAAAAACAAAAGTCTACTCTGTAGGTAACTACTGGGATTACTATACACAGATAAATAACCACCCTCCTAATGAAGAGAAAAAGATTATCTTAAAATCATCAAAACAATCAACTTTGTAAATATATTTGAAGTTATTTACTTGGAGATATTTAAACAGAAGTTTTTATACACCGCACAAATTAGCCAAATTCTTTGCTAGTGAAGATAAATGCTGGATATATCAAACTAAAATAAGAGCTGACTGGCAACATATTTTCTATGATTGTAAGTGTCTCACATTGTATTGGAAAAATATTAATTATTTTTTTCAGATTGTCTTCAATGATAATGATCAATTAACAAAATCAATGATATTATTCAACACCTCTATCCCAGATTGTGTGCCAAAAAAAGATTTCAAGATACTATGGGCACTGATGGCAGTTGCACGTAAAATTATCACCATACACTGGAAAAGCACATCTTCTCCCACGTTTAAGGAGTTTAAAAACTTATCCTTGATGGTTGGACATATGGAAATATCTACACTAAAGAACAGAACAACCAGACTTACATCACTTTATAACTCTTGGATGAAAATACTGGAAATATTTGAGAAAATGGACAAAGATTTATGAAATGATTTATCATTCTTCACAATCTACTTAAATGTATTATTGCTTTTTCCTGTATAGACACTAATGTATATAGTTAAATAATGTTCTGATATTTATAGGTTTTAGAATTGTATATATGTTTTTCATTTTGAATTTATGTAATGTCTGACAAAATATCATACTTCAAAATAAAAAAAAAATTAAAGTAAAAAAAAATAAAGATGTGCTTACTTCACTTGCAGAACTGAATGACAGTCCTATATAATACACATTGCATGCACAATCCCAGACGTACGACTGGGCCAAAAACCTGACCCCCATGCACAGTTAATGACACTATTCCTGAAGCCATTCCTGGTGTACTTACCACTCCCCCTACTGAATGAATTGACCTTAGAGATCTCATCCTGGCTGAAAATGTGTCAATAAAGTGATTCTCAAATGGAAGGAAGAAAACTTGAGCCAAAAATTAACTAAACCTAACTAACTAACTCACTGACTAGCTAAATATATATGTAAATCCTTAAAGTGCTCTGATATTTCCACACTGTCGCAGTTGATGCATTCATATCCATGTCTTGTAACTTGTTACAATCAGCTTTAGAACTCACTTTGTATTATTTTGATAAGTCTATCATTATGCAATCTTTACCTGAAGCTCTGCATTATCTAAAAATCTAGTTCATAGCAAATCTCTGGGATCACACTAACAGAAATTAATTATTGAAGGCAAAATCTATTATGCCACTGTTATCATAAACTTCATAAATAGACCATTACAAGGATTGGCTGCAGTGTTGTTTTTCAGAAAGTTCACAGTAGTATAATTCATATGATTAATTCATACTATTTCACTGCACTTTTATGGATCTGTGATAAGTATCCCATAATTAATGTCCACAAGTTTTCATTGTGCAATCCTCTACATCCCTTCACACATGGTAATGCACCATAAACTGCTGTATTTCCCTGAGTAAATCATACTATGTTGATTAAAGCAGGCAATACGGTTTTCTAAACAATGTAGTTGTCTGCAACAGTTTGTATTTTAGTAGATACATTATTCTCTATCTATATTACTTGCTCAGCTTCTACATAGGTATGCTATGTTTGATACATACAACAGACTTATGTCTTGGCTGTCCTGTTTACCAATAAAAGACAAATTGCATAAGTGCCTGTCTGTTACTGAATGCCTTCTGTATTCGTCCTAGTCCTATTAAGAATGGACACAGCTGTTGCATATTGCATAGCATTGTTGTCTGCAGTCCTGTGTGCATTCCAAGTTGATTTTGTCTTTCAAATCCTCCCACCATTGAAATCAAAATTTACAAAATAAAGGCATGCCCAAGTGTTCATGACATACAAGAAAAAAGTCTGATTTAATCTATTGATACAACAATAATTTTCCTATTGATAATAATAATACTCCATCTATGGACACTTATAGCAGAGGGCTGCACATGACAGAAAAAAAAGTTTTCCGGTCAAAAATATAACCAAAGCCTGAAGCATATAACCTAGAAAAGCAGAATTAATGATGACATAGTCAGTCTTAGGTTATGCTCAATATACGCTGGAACCACGGCTCATGATACTAGTGAGAAATCCAAGTGGAGATGTAGAAGAAACCTACAATGCATCCATCTCCCAAACTCTTATTGCCATTGAAAAGGTCTTTGGTCCCCTGAAGAGTCATTTTAGGTGCTTGGATTAGTCTTGGAAAGCTCGTCAGTATGACCCAGCTACTGTGTGTAGGATGTTTATTGCATGTTGCATTTTAAATAACATAATTATGCACCAGTCTGGTGGTAAAGTGACCCCTGGTGCCACCACAGCTCCCAGTTCCAGTCCCACTATGACTAATAATGACCAGCTGGCAGGAGTAGTTAGGGACCCCACGTGGCAGGGTCATGTGTGGCAAATGGCTGTTCATGTAATGAGGTGGTGTCTAGTCCAGAACTATGGGCCATGACCTTCAGATTAGTGTTTCTTTTCCTGTAAAATACACACAGTGTATAATTGATGCATGCAGAGATATCTGTGGGCTATGCTGTGTGGTACATGGCCTACTGTCACTTTTGATCTAACATTCCTTCTTATCTTTAAATAATTATATTTTTATTTTAGAACAGGTTACTCCTATTATTGTTTGTAAAAGTCATGCCTGAGTGCTCACTGACTACTATTCAGTGAAGATGTTTCACAATACGTTCTGTAGAGGTGGTGTACTGAAGTATACATATACTGAATGAATGTCCTGAAGATGTTCCATTAGTAAAACGTTTTACTTCCTGTTTTGAAGAGGCAACTGGGAATAATGGCTAGGGTCTTTCTCCTATGGCCAATGCCTGTTTGGAGTTTGCATGCTCTCCCTGTGTGGGGTTCCACCCACCTCCAAAAAATCATGCCGAATGTTTCCATCTCAGACTCACCCAAGAATGGAGCTGTGGGCAGCAGCACATACTCTGCATGGTGCCCTATGGAAGAAGAGACCAACCACTTTAGGAAAATAATATGGTGTGAGGTATCCTCAAGTTAGGAGAACATGGATCACTGTGCACCTTGGTAGGGCTAGCCACTTAACAGTGTAAAAATATAGCTCTAGGTGATTCAGTCATGTTGACTAATGTTGCTAAATGAGCATAGCTAAAGTACAGCAACTCTGGTCAATAAGTTACTGGCTGGCCAGTGTCCAATTGCCCAGAATGAGTTACCTGGGATTGCTCTGTTGACCAAAAGATGGATGTAAACCAATCAACCTGCCAAACGTGAACTAAGAATTGCTATACCCAATGTAGGTTCACTGACAGGATGGACCTTGGAAGTGGATGACTTGATGGTAAGAAGGAGGCTGGATATCCTTTGTATCCAGGAGACAAATTGGAAAGGCAGTGCAGCAAAGCCACTTGGCTTGGTATGCATGTTTTTCTACTCAGGAGGAGGACATGCTAGAAATGGTGTGAGAGTTGTGGGGCAGGAGAGGCTGCAGAAGACAGTGAGGGATGTCATCAGAATTAGTAACAGACTCATGGCAGACTCCAACCTAATATTAGGGCTGTATTCATAATCTCAGCCTATGCCCCACACCAGGGTTGTTATTTTGAGGAAAAGAGTACATTCAGATAGCAGTTGCAGGACCTACTACATTGGTGCTGATAATGGGTGACCTGAATGTACATGTCGGGACAGACAGAACAGGATATGAGGACTGCCTGGGTCCATATGGGTGAAAAAACAGGAACAAAGAAGGAGAGATCATTCTAGATTTCTTTCTGGCAAATGGATCAATAGTGGTCAACACATGGTTAAGAAACAATATCACCTGCAAGAGTGGGCAACATGCATCTCAGGTAGACTTCCTCCTCATAAGAAAAGGTCACTGGGGAAGAATCAATGATTGCAAAATTATCCCCAGAGAAACAGTCAGCCCTACAGCATAAACAACTGGTTGCCACAATCAGCTGCAAGCAGTGGCTAGAGAAGGCTCTCAAGTCAACAGAGACCAAGCTGAAGACCTGGAAGTTGAGGGGAGAGAAAGCACAACAGTTCAAGGCATTACTCAGGGCTCTAGCACCTCAAGAAGAAGAGGAAATAGAGTTGAAGAAGAATGGCAACACTTCAAAACAGCATGTGTGAGGACTACAGAACAGGTATGTGGCTGTGCCAGGTATAGAGATAAGGTACATTAGAAAAGCTGGTGGTGGAATTAGAAGTCCAGGAAGTCATCAAGACAAAGAAAGAAAGAGTGGAGGAAAAAGTGGAAATGGAAAAGAAAGACCAGGCTAGGAAGGAATACTGGTTGGGTAATAAGGATGCTAAGAAAGGAGTTCAGTAACAAAATACAAGGAATCAGAGGCACTCCAGCAGCTTCTGGAAAGTGATTTGGTGGATGGCACAAAGACATTTTATCAGGTTGCAAGACAAAAACAGAAAGATAAAGACAGTCAGACACCCTGCATAAAGGATGCCAGCAGTACTTGCAACAACTTCTGAATGAAGAAAATCTCACAGAAACTGTACTGCCCTAGAAACAGCCTACAATGAAAGAAGAGGAGGATCCCACCATAAGTAGGAACAACACTAAGGAAAAAGAAGCTGGGGAAAGCAGCAGGCTCATATGAGGTCACAGCAGATATGATAAAGATGCTGGGTGAGATACAGGAGAAATGGATTCTGAGGGTACTCATAGCAGTGTGGAGAGAAAGGTGTATCCCAGATGACTGTAGAATAAGCATAGTAATGCCAGTGATCAAGAACAAAGGATGCATTCACAACTGTGGGCAGTACAGATGTATAAAATTCTTGTCACATTTCATGAAAGTTCTGGAGAGGGTTATTGAAAAATGATTATACAAAGCAGTTGAAAGTAAGATGGGAGATGAGCAGTTTTGATTCAGATTAGGATGCAGCACAACAGGCCTGATGTTTTCAGTGAGATGGATAGTTGAGAAGAAGCTAGAAATGAGGAAAGAGTCCAACTGGCCATTCCTAGATTTGGAGAAAGCATATGACAAGTTCCCATGAAAATTGATTTGGACAGTCCTGGTGTGGTTTAAAGTTCCATAAACATTAGTAGAATTAGGGCAAGCTATTTACAAAGATGTAATGACTCAAGTACAAACAGTGTTTAGACTCACAGAGGGGTTCCCGGTGGTAGTGGGTGTACATCAAAGTTCAGCTCTCAGCCCACTGCTGTTCATACTGGTGATGAACTACATTAGTAAACAGGAGGACAGATCACCAAAGCTGTTATATGCAGATGAATGGTTTTATAGGCATCTCTGAGTCACAACATCAGCAAAGGATTGGGGAATGGAATGCGATGAAACTAGGTGCAGATACAAAAGTTGTAATGCTAGCAAGTGGGGTAAATTAGAAAAACCTTGGACTTGAGACAGAAGGGAAATTACTGGATCAGGCTAACAGCTTCAAGTATCTGCAAGGGTTGGTTGAGGAGAAGGGAAGTCTGAATGAGGAGGTCAAAGATAGAATCAGAGGGGCTGCAGCCAACTGGCACATATTGTCAGCTGTAGTACATGGCAGAAGAATGTCAAAGAAACTGAAAGTAAAGTGTACAAAACAATGGTGCTACCAGTACTACTGTATGGTACAGAAACCTGGGCAGTAAAGGGAGAGCAGATGAGGAAACTAGAGGTGTTGGTGATGAAAAGCCTAAGACAGGTGGTAGTATGCAAATTGTGGGACAGATTAAGAAATGAGGACTTATGAGCAGAGCCAAAGTAGTTCCAATTGCAGAAAAGGTCAAAGAGAACAGATTATGGTGGTTTGGACACATGTTCAAAAAAGCAGAAGACAATCTGGAAAATAAGTTTTGGGACAAACAGGAAGAAAGCAAAAGGAAATGAGGGTGTCCAGCAAAAAGGTAGATGGATTGCATGATAGAAAACCTGTAACAGCCAGGCATGAGTGTCGAAGAAGATAGGACAGTGGCAGTAAATAGAGAGAGATGGCAACAGTTCACAAGACACTCCGACCCCATGTAGAAAATTGGAAAGGGGGTTATTGTTGATGATGATGTTACTTCAATACATGTTCATATCATGCAGTTGAATGAAAACATATTATATATTTTTTATACTATGCAATGTTTTGTACTATTTTGTCTGATAAGGTACTGCACATCAAATTATTTCATTTTGTTATACGCAATAATTTGTGGACTCAGAGACAAAAACATCATCATTTGTGCAGTGGTGAGGGTGAAGTGACAGTAGTGTTTGTTTACATAGCAGAATACTCATTTTAGTCTGCAATTTTCTCATCACTGTGTTTCCATTAAAACCGGTGTATTACTACTTTTAAATTATAGATAAATGCCAGCTGTAAGAATGATAATGCATAGAGCTTTGGTGTTAATGACTACAGTCATATCTTATGGCCTACACATTTCTTTCTACAGTTCCATGTGGTTTCAAGCAGTACCATTATAGGAATGACATGCATACAGTTGTAAAGTATCATAATTCCCCACTTTCTTTTTTATAAATAATTGTTCTCTTTTGAGTTAAACATTGAGCTGTGTTTGTGAAGGTCAAATTGTAAATAACAGAAATGTAATACTTGATTCCCAGTAAGTCAAGGTCAAATGTGGCATGCGCATCTCCTAAAAGATAGGCTAGGTGATAGTACAGGTGTTTTTGAAAAGTGGCTGGTATGAGAGCTGGATAGTCATTTGTCATTATATCAAGACCTCCATGAGGCTGGTTAACCTGCAGACACCGATCTGACAGTGATGTGGGATTGTGATTGGGACCTTGAATGAGAGGTTTTACTACATGTAGACAAATGCTAATGTTGCTACATGAAATCTTTTCTTCCTGCCCCCTCCGACTAATTGCAATATTTTCTTGAAAAGGACTTATTGTCTCATGTGATCTGATCTCACATGTCCAGACAGTATCCCGTCCTCTTCTCCTTCCAATAATGTTTGAGTCTGGTAAATCCTAGCTATTGTATGAATGGAGACAGCCATACAAGCTTAGTATACCACCATACTATGCATCACTGTGACCTTGGCATTGTCCCTAGACTGTGCCATTTCCAAGTAGTGGAAATCCTCTCACATACCTTGAAGGACTCTGACTATTTCCAGCTAACGCTCTGTGACAGTATTCTGAACACTAACAATGTCGAGCCACATTTGCTGCTGGACAGCTGATGATTTACTTGTTCCATGGGGTAGCTGTGACAATTTCTTGTACCAATCTCCCATTTGTAAAGGTGTCACTGTGGACATTGTGGACACTGTTACCTTTGAATGCCTGGCATCATCCTTAAAGTATTCATCTGGGTTTGGAGATACTAGTATATAGGTGCATGGGTTTTCCTCCTTTACTAGATGTGAGTATAATGTCAGCAATTGCTTGACTTTGTAATGCATTCTCACTTACTGCAGAGTTGCTAACCTGTTGGGTGGAGGGGTGTGTGAGATCCTGCTATTAGCTTTTCTCAGGCTGCCTCAAAAATATAAGTATGTTTTCATCATCATAACCTTCAACAGCCATTCTGCTGCTGATGTCCTCTACATTTATTGCTATAGCAAAAGAAATAGCATGCACTACTGCATGCTTAGTAAGGAGGTGTAGGAGGCACTTACAATGCACATTGCCTTCATTATCATTCTGTATAGATATGGAAGGTTCACCTATTAATAGTAATTGTCATGTATTGAATGTAATAATTCCATGTCAGCATTCATTTCTCTATATAAATATATGTTACTGTTTTTAAACCAATCTTCCTGGGTAGATGGCTGTTGCTATTGCAGTTGTTGGTAATAATCAGTGCCTGCACCACCTCTGATTATTCTTGTGCCTTCATCTTCTGTATCATAGTCTTCCCCACAGATGGAGAGGGGGTATTCCTCATTTTATGTTAATGAGATAAATGTTGGAGGCCCGCACTCAGTAGTGTTACAGGCATTTGCATTCTGCCTCACCTTGCTTCTAGCACTTCCTATCATATCATTTGCCCTCTTCTTACACTATGTTAACATACAGTTTCTTCTAGTGACTGCATTAAAGTCAGGGACACATTGATTCCAGGCTTTTGTCCTCTTAGCTTGTTCGGGGTGCCCCTTTAGCAAACAGACATGTATCATATATCCAAAGGCTTGCCATAAGGATGTGGTTTTCCTCGTGACTGAAGTTGTCTTTTTGTCTCTGCCTTGATCCTTTGCTCTGCATCATTACTGCACATAAAAATATTTGCCAGAGTCATACACCAAAAACTTTTGATGCATATCTCTCAACCTCTTGGAGCAAGAAATCTGGATAAGGCCATATATAAAAGTGGGACAAAGGCCCAAAAATAGGGACAATTTTTAAATATTGCTCTTAAAAGCTTAGAAAGTTGATAGAATAACAGGTTTTGCATTAGCATGAATTTTCTGAAGGGTATGAAGTCTGAAACTCAAATGTCTGTCATTAATAACTTCAGTCTTTAATGATTTGCCAATAATTTGCCAGAAAACCACAATTTTATGAAAGACAGACCAAAAAGATGAGGCAAAAGTCTGGAAATTGTGCATAAATCTGTACAGTTGAGAGGTATGTATGATGTAATCATCAATTTAAACAGCGCAACAATGACAGCTGCCCATCATACTCTTAGAAAGGTAGGTGTCACAAACCTCAAAATTATATAGACATGAAAAATCTCAGTACAGCCAAGTAAAGTTGTGCTATAGTAATGTCTGCAGTATCATAAATATATTCACGATAGTAAAGACTCATCCTTCTCTTAGCCTCTACTACTGTCTTATATTCATAATACAGCCATTTTGTATTATTCAGTGGCACTCAGAAATCTCCAGTTGTTGAGCCAACAAGACGTCCTTACCACTTCAGTATTTCACAGTTAAATCATTGCATTTCTGGCGTGTATGCACAATCACTAAATTACATCAAACAAAATAATTATCTCAGTGATCACTAATCATTTTCATTGCTACTGTAATGATTTTCCATTTGCAAATGACAACTTTACACTAGTTACTAAAGAGATTGTAATATGCCTATCTTATCAGTAACACAAACACTTCTAGAAGTGAACTCAATAATCTTACATAATTTTGAACTGTTTCATATTAATTTTCAATATTTCCATTATTTTTTCTTCTTTTAAAAGTCTACAGTTTTCTTAACTCATTTGTCACCTAAGTTAAGTAATCTCAAGATAGTGGCGTTAACTATTTCACGTAAAGTGAGGTCCATTTACACATTTTATTTGGAAATTAGGCCGTTTTACACTTAACTCTATGAATCATAGTAATATGTGAATGTGTAAGTCTACTTACCCAAGTAACTAAATATTGGCTATTCATGAACGTGATCTCGGGTTTATGTGAACATACTGTGAAAAGCAATGGAGTCTGAAGCAGTCCTCACCATGCTGCAGGCACACATGATTAGCTTCAGATATGCTCAAAGCTGAATTTATTTAGAAGAAAACAAAATGTAGTCATATGCATGAGAGTTTGCACAACCATGAAGTAAAATACCTGCCTGTGAAGCATCACTTCAAACCACTCAACATTTAATAAAAGGTGGTACTCACACTCACAGGAATATTAATTTCTGCAACCAAAATTATATAATAATGATAGTAATAATAATAATAATAATAATATGCTGCTCTGCTACATGAATAAATGACATTCAGGTGTAATACTCCTTAATAGGTAGCTAAGGCAATACTCAGCAGTTGTAAGTAATATATAAAAAAAAAAAAAAAAACGATGATTGTATATTGTTTTTTATCGACTATATAAATACTCAGCATGATGATTGTTTACTGTTTTTTATCGACTATATAAATGAAATATGAATGCATTCCATTAAAAAACATGTACCTGAAAAAGCACTTTTGGTTAAACCAAACTTGCTGATGATCACAATACCTGGTCTAATGCCCTTGCTAGTTGAATAGTTTTGATTAAGGCGATGTCACACCCCAGAGGGTGTGGTTCTAAACCTGCGAATCACAGTCCTTACCATACTTTCTTCATTCTGGCTCTGGCACTTCAAATGATGGCAGCACCTATGAAGGCACAAGGCTGTGGTCCGTGCTGGTCAGATAAGGAGACTAAAATTAGTGAGTCATACCTGGATGAGATCTAGGTGTGCATCCATGGTTCCAAATGAAAACAGACAGACATCTGGCAGGAGTTGGGTGAGCATCTGTCATCCCTGACAGGGACCATATATTCCAGTTACCAGTGCCATCACAGGTACAATGACCTAGAAGACCGTAGGCCCAACCAGAAGGCTGACTGGGTTGACCAGTTAGTAGTGAGAAGGCCAGAGTTCTATAGTAACTATAATTGAAGATATTTGCTGGGGAAAATATGTGTAACTACAAATATGTATCTAAAACAATACCAAAAAAAAGCACAAACATACATGTAGACAGAAATTCATCTGTATGCAAATACAGTAAGCTTTCAGTTAACCAGTACTTTCAAGCAACCCGAAAAAATTGAAGAAATGCAGTACAGTATGAACAATTCCGTTTTTCATGTGTTGCACTTTGTGTTCTCCCCCTGCAGAAACATACTTTATGTTTTTAGAGTTTTAGAGTTTTAAAAAGGAAGGTATAAATAAATTCCCTTTCTCCCCAACCTGAGAACAAGTCAAACCAAACAAGTGAAATCACGAAAATGTCAACACTCACTCCATACTCACTCAGTCAGTTTGCATCAAATTGCAGATTCTCTCTCCGATCTCTCACACACACTCTTCAGCTTTCATACATCTCTCCAATCTCTCACACACAGTCGCTTCTGCTTTAATACATACATTCTCTCTCTATATATATATTCAATTCATTCAATTAAAATCCACTCAGCATGCCACTGAAAGCTATTCCACATGCCACACTTTTTAGCGGAAATATAAGTTTAAAATATTATTATCCCAGCCAGGCTTCTAATTACTGTATTTCCATATTAAAATCAAATCAGTACAGTGTTTATGGTATGGTATGGTATAGTATAGGGTACAGTATTTATCAGGTCTATTTTTAATAGTAACTCTCAAGCAACCAGAAACTACACTTGTCTGGCATCTACCAGTCCCCATGGGTGCCATTTAATTGAGAGTTTACTGTATATGGAGTGCTTATGTGATAACATAATTGTTTGCATAAAGACACATGTAATACAGAGCAATATACTAATCTGCATATATACATATGCCTGTAAAGCACAGATATACATTTGCATGAGTATACTCACATCTACTTGTTCATATATTTATACAGAAATCAAAAAAGTATTTGCATTTCCACATGATTTCATTCAGTATTGCATTACCTTAGGTAGCAGTTAAATTACATGCAGACAGTTATTTTTTATAAATAAAGGATTTTGTTTGTATAGGTCAGAATAATGTTTATTCATATAATAATTGTAAAAGACAGGCATTTATTCTACAACTGCATGTACAAGATGGCTGAGCTCTCAGTCAGGCACTACACTCCCTACTCAAGGGAAGGTTAGGGAAAGAGTGTGGGATTTTTAATGCCAGATGAATGACCAGCACATACTTTAGTGAGAAATGTCAAGTTGTATTACTTCTATATACATTTTAAAACTATCCCCTTATATACATAGAATTCTTAGGCAGAAAACTATCAAAGCACACACTTTTGTACAGGAAGGAACTGAAAGTATTCTTTAATTTCTACATTTTCTTGTGTGTGTTCAGATAATAATAATAATAATAATAATAATAATAATAATAATAATAATAATAATAATAATAATAATAATATGCTGCTCTGCTACATGAATAAATGACATGCAGGTGTAATACTCCTTAATAGGTAGATAAGGCAATACTCAGCAGTTGCAAGTAATATATAAAAAAAAAAAACTATGATTGTATACTGTTCTATCTGAACACAATTCACAGATTGCTACATGCAAAGCACATTATTTTAGAACACCATTCCACCAAGAAGTGCAACTGTTTGTTTTTAACTTGTAGCAAAAGGAAAATTGGTACACTATGAAAATTCAGATATCAATAGTTAAACAAGCACATAATAAGCAAGTACAACAGTGAATAAAGTTCCTTGCATATTACCGCTAGTGATATAAGTAATATTAAGGAAAAAATGAGGTGAAATATAGGTAAACAATTGCCTTATACCTCCTCTTTTTAGCCAAGGGGGAAATTCAATATAATAAGCATCAGCAGGAAAGATGATCTGCAAGACTGAAGAAGTTGGTAAGGATGAATAAAGAAGTAAATAGTATTGTGTGTATTTCAGGGGTCAACAGAACAAAATGAACTGGAAGAAAACACAACAAATGTGGAGGACATAGGTACTGTGAACTTTAAACTCCTTAATCTAAGCAAACGTGTTAACAAAGGAAGAATGTATAGTGTTGAGTAAAGGATGGAATTTTGCACCAGCTCAGAGGGCAAACAAATTAAACACTACAAATGATTTAAGAGATTATGTTCGCTTATTGAATCTGTCTGTGTTATTTGACAAAAAGGAAGTTAGTAAATGTGAATTTTATAAACCTAGCTGTTTTAATCCTCCATTAGTAAAAGAGTTAGAAATATTTCTTAATATTTGTGAAATTCAAATTATTGACATCTTAGATAAAAAAGCTAATTACAAGTACTATAACATGTCTCAAATCGAAAAAGCTTGCTTTGATGAATTTTTTAAAAAATTACAATATTTTCTGTATGAAGTCAGAAAAAGGGGGTGCATTGGTTGTACTTGATAGGGATGTATATGAATGTAAAAGGAATGAGCTCTTACAGGATGAAATATTTTATAAAAAGATAACTATGAAAGAAGTTAAAAAAGGTTATGCTATGATTGATTCCTGTATAGAAGAATGTTTTTTTGGCTGGAAGAATAGATGAAAATACAACAAAGTTTTTGACCAACACCAACCCAAAAATTAGTAAAATATATGGAATCCTTAAAGTACACAAGAATTTAAATGACACCCCATTAAGACCCATTGTAGCTAGTGCTAACAGTAAAACAGAAGGGTTATCAGTCTTTGTTGACAAATATTTACAAAAGGCAGTGTCTTTTAGCACAATATACATCAAAGACAGTTTTGATTTCATTAAGAAAATAGAGGAAGTTATGGTAGATGAATCACATATTTTAGTGACATTAGATGTAAAGTCACTTTATGCTATGATACCTAACATAGAAGGAATGGAGATAGGTTGAAATTATTAAGAACTAGACAATTTACAAATAATATGATTGGGTTATTAATGGAGATGATTGAATTAGTTTTAAGCTACAATTTCTTTTTATTTTACGATTACATTTATGTACAAGTTAATGGTGTGGTGATGGGAACTTCTTTAGCCCCTAGCTATGCCAATAATTTTATGCATGGATAGGAAGCAACTCATATAATGGAGAGCAAATGTAATGACAAAATCACAAAAATGTTGCGTTTTATTGATGACGTGTTTCTTGTATGGAAAGGAACTTTTAATGAGTTGGAAAATGTTATTGATTATATCAATAATGTATGTACATATTTGAAGTTTACTTATGAATATAATTATAATACAATAAATTACTTGGATCTAACAATTTTAAAGAAAATAAGAAATTGGTAGCTAAAATATATAAAATAGAGGTTCAGAACAACAGTTATTTACATTTTACCAGTATGCACCCTAGGCAAACAAAATTAAATGTAGTGAAAGGTCAATTGAATAGAATAAATTGTTTGACTAAGAATGATGACTTTTTGAAGAAGCTAAGTTTTTTGTAATAAAATAGTTAAAAGAGGTTACCATACTGGAGAAGTTGATAAATTATTTCAAGAACAAATGAATATAAGGATGGGTATAACAACAAATCGAGTAAATAAAAAAGGTCAGTTTGAATACAAAAGGGCAATGGCTATAAAAACAGTGTAGACTCTCAAGCCATAAAAAATGTTGTTATAAATAATTGGGGGTTGTTTAAGGCTAATAGTGAAATGACTAGCAAAAATAGGGATTAACCAAAACAAAGTGAAATTATTTCCAGGGTAAATTTAGTCAAAATAATCTAATTAAGTATAGAAGTGGTATGATTAAATGTTACAAGTGTAACATGTGTAATTTGTTATATACTGAAGGTAATGAAATAGCAGTAGGTAAAAATAAAATGAAAATACCAGGTTTATTTAATTGTAAGTCAAAGAATGTGATTTATCTTATAATTTGCACTGAGTATAAACATTTTTAAGTAGGGAAAACGACAAGGAAACTTAATAGAAGGATATACGAACACAAATATGCTATTAATATAGGAGATACTAAAAATGCCATGTGTAACCACTATAAAAGTGGCTCTTGTAAGGTAGATTACACATTTTTAATATTAGAAGCCCTGGTAAATACCACTAATATTGTTAATATAGAAGAAGAACTTGGCTGGCTAGAATATTGCTGGCAGGTTAGATTAAATGCATGTTTTCCACCTGGACTAAACAATAGGGAAGAATTTACTATGTATCTAAAAAGGAAGGGGTTAAAACATTAGGAGGTAGCGTAGGTATTATAAGTGTTAGGCTATTTTAAGTGTATATGTTTATGTAAGTGAATATGTTTAGTAGGAATCATGTGATATATGATATATCATGTGCCTTGAAAGGTGTATTTAAATTGTTTGGTGTGATAAGTATTTCAGTCTGAAAAAGTCTCTAACTGTGATTGTTACTGGGAGACGAAAGTGCTTACTGATATTGTGTACCTTGGAGTAAAGTGAAGTGAAAGTCATCTAGCTGTGGTTCAACATTTGTTTGTGTACTCTACTGTTTTTGCTACTTTGTGCTACTGTTGAAGAGAGTATATATATATATATATATATATATATATATATATATATATATATATATATGGGTCTACTTTACTTACCCGGAACGTTATTCACCGACACTCCGTTGACCGACACCTAAAGACCGACAGTACGAAATACCGAAACTGTAACACGCCGTATAAGTGTACCATACATCTACAGGGAAGTAGCCTACCATGATCAGTATTTGTGAAATGCTCACAAATACTGATCATGGTAGGCTACTTCCCTGTAGATGTATGGTATACTTATACAGTAATGCTGAATATTATGTGATTTGTTGTTAAGTGGAATTGTCGGGATTACGATCGTTGGCGTGTTACAGCTTCGGTATTTCGTACTGTCGGTCTTTAGGTGTCGGTCAACGGAGTGTCGGTGAATAACATTTCGGGTAAGTAAAGTAGACCCATATATATATATATATATATATATATATATATATATATATATATATATATACACACACACACACATACACACACGCACACATATCTACATCTATATCTATATGTATAGAAATAATGTATAAAGCATGGTAACTGAAGCACTACATTGCATTCAGTACATTATTGCAACTAAATGTAAAAGATATGTCAATATATAACTACAGTGTTCTGTATTTAACCAATTTTATAAGCTGTAGGTGTTTATAAAGGGTGGTTTCAGTATAATATTGCAAACAAATCTATTGCAGGCACAATTATGCATAATTTATGTTTATGTAATAGACTGTAAAATGTAAAACCTACCAGATGTTGACAGAAATACACTCTCCTCCCAAGTACATACCTATCTTCCCAAGTACACATAAGCACTTCCCATGTAAGTTAATCCAAAGTTTGCATAAGCACTCTTCACCTGTCTTCCCAAGTACACATAAGTACTTCCCAAATCATACTCCCATGTTTGCATAAGCACTTCTCATACATTCTGTTTTACTTCAATAAAGATTTATAAAAATATTTTTTTTAAATAAGAAATGAATGTTTTGTAACATGATGTATGAATTTTGAGTGTATTTTTTATTTTGTTTCTCCACCCCCTTTTTTCTCTATCTTATTTTAATTATTCATTCCTTTCTCCTTTTTTTTCTTTCTCCCATTTATGTTATTTTTTTACAGATCCCAAATCATCAGGAGCAGTCCAGACACATACTTCTCTGGTTAGGGAGTGCTCACCCTCTGCCCTTACAGTGACATCCTTGCAGGGTCTGGGAGGTGACACTGGTCCTGCATGCACCCTAGTATATGACAGCCTGGGAAGCCTCACTGAATGGGGGTTTTCAAACTTAGATAAGGACATGCTGGAGTGAGTCATGGACAGATGGAGTTAGTCAGTTGAAGCCTCTCTTCAGAGTGTTCAAGACTCACTGCCGCAGTCGATGCCACCCACTGCACCACCACAAGTTAATATGTTTGCATGGTTAAATGATTACTTCTCTCTATGATATTTAATTTCCCATCCACTTTTTTCCTGTTGTTCCTCTATGGAATTCGCTTCACCCAAAAACAATATCTTAAACAGGTTCCCTTTTGACAGAAAAGCACTTAAAAGTGTTATAAACAGAGATGCAAACTTTAGTTATAGGATCAACTTTAGCAACCTTATTTGGGGCCTGAAAAGCTCCAATAAATTGCCAAGAAATGCTTTCAAAGAATATCCATCAGTCTATTTACAAAGTCCTTCTAGATGAGAATCAGAATTTATAGAGTTATCTCAAAGGTATTCATTATCATATTGGACTTGAGGCAATCCATCCATAAATAAGAATCAGACTTGACATTTATGTCTGTGATTTTTACATATTGAAGTAGATTGCCCCCATTCACCACAGCTATTATAATATATTTTATCCAGATAGCTGCTAAATGTCCCCATTTTTTATTTTGTTTATTTGTAAATGTGGTAAACCCACTTGACACAAATGCCCTCTTTTCAGGAGCAATGAAAGAGCCATGTCTGTTGTGACTTCCTGTGGCTGAGGAAATAATACCCTGAATTAAGGAAGCACCTGATTAACAAATCATAGCCCCAGTCCTCTGTATAAACTGCCAGATATCCTCTGCTGCTTATGCCTTCTGCATTTCTCCTCTCATTTTATTTATATGTTTTACTGTCACTAATATACAAACACATGCAATATATAGGAAAAATGCCATTTTTCAGGTTTGGAATGAATGGAATACAATTCTTAGCAAAAGCAAACATGATTAGGTAATAGTGCAGTACAACTGTCAGCAGTCTGCCACAAAAGTCTTCATAATTTATAAGGAAGCAGCTGTGTATGAAAAAAAGTCATATTGATATGAAAGAAGAGCTGTACATCATTTTCAGGCATCATCTGTGCCTGTTTAATTGGCAGAAATACTTATTGGGCATCATTTTCTAACAACTCAATAAATCATAACAAAACTGCAAGCTTCTTAAATTGATGTAATCTACATTAATTAAAAGATACAACATTTGAGCATTCAGCATAACAACAGAAGAACAAAACATTTTAGCAGGGGTCTGCACTAACGGCTTTACATTAATACTTCCATTTTCTAAATGTAGTATTTCTGAAGTTGCGCAACCTTGATGAAAAAAGAAGCTGCTTTTATAATAATTTCCCTTTTCATCTTATTCAGTTGCCCAACCTCTGAGTCATTATGCCCACATAAAAACATGTTTGAACACTCAAAGACTGATGAATTAAATCATTGACATAGATAAATTCATGAGATATTACTAAGCTACAAGTCTGTATATTATTACAAGCATAGCTAATACCTAAATGACAGAATATAGCTTTTCTGATTTCTAAAGCAGACATGTTTCATCATATTTCATATACTGAGATTCAATGAGCCATTAGGTAGCCTTATATAAAGACGTTTGCATGAAGAATAATTCATAGAATGGCATAGTGCTTAGTATGTTAAAAGGTCTTGAAGTGCACTTTTTCAGCTGTAAAAACAAATTGTGCTTTCTCTTGTGCTCTTTGTTTTTGGAATTGCCAAACTGTCAAAGCAGTGATTTATAGTTCCACTTCCTACCTCATTCTCTAAGTCTTTCTTCCATCCCTGTTACAGCAAAAGGTCACAAGCCGGTATGTTTACCCATATCTAATGCACACAGAGCCTACAAATATGCTAGCAAAGTGAACACATCATCACTGTAGTGATAACTTACACCATCACTGTAGTGATAACTCACATCATCACTGGAGTGATAACTCACACCATCACTGTAATGATAACTTACACCATCACTGTAGCGATAACTCACATCATCACTCTAGTGATAACTTTCACCATCACAGTATAACTTACATCATCACTGTAGTGATAACTCATACCATCACTGTAGTGATAACTTACACCACCACTGTAGTGATAACTCACATCTTCACTGTAGTGATAACTCACACCATCACTGTAGTGATAACTCACGCCATCACTGTAGTGATAACTTACACCATCACTGTAGTGATAACTCACATCATCACTGTAGTGATAACTTACACTATCACTGTAGTGATAACTTACACCATCACTGTAGTGATAACATCATCACTGTAGTGATAACTTACACCAGCGCATCAGAGATATTGAATGTCATGGATCCATGACAGAGATATCAAATGTTATTAATGCATTGTCACATATCTGACAATTTCATAATTACAGGTCTGAAGCTAATGGGATATGCATGCCTACATAGTTGAGGGAACCTCAGGAGGGTGTACTTAAAGTGCTGCCAAATGTGGCTCAAAGTAGAAACTTACAAGCAGTTCACTACAAAATGTGGCTGAATATGAAATATTGCATTGTACACTTGCCATCTGCTTTCTTTCATGAACCATATACTTCTTCATTTATGTGTCTTAAAGGGCTGTTAAACACCTTAATTAAATCAGTCACTTTGCAAAATTTACCATCAAGTGGATAACTTACACAGAGGTACACTAAGAGTACAGTGAGTGTTTCCCCTTTCACAGGCATGCTACTTCAAATTCAAGGTAGTTTCACCCATATTCATTAAATATATTCATTCTGGACTGGACTGCACTCTTACAGGTGAGGAGAAATTATAATTTTACCTATGCATAGTTATATACTGAGTTGAGGACACCTTGCACCTTATGTTTAGGTAAAAACAACTCTTCTTCTAGACTATATAATTAATTAAAATATACAGAAGTGTGTGTGTGTGTGTGTGTGTGTGTGTGTGTGTGTGTGTGTGTGTGTGTGTGTGTGTGTGTGTGTGTGTGTGTGTGTGCTTGTGTGTGTGTGTGTGTGTGTGTGTGTGTGTATGTGTGTGTGAGCAGGTCTGTACATGTAGGTTTCCCTGTAGTTGCTAAAGGAAGAATTGCTCAAGTGTCAGTAGCCTGAAGAAAAAAATGTAAAAGTATTAATGCCAAATGTTGTTTCCGATAAAAAATCATTACTAGTGCATCTTCTGAATGTTTAGTGTCAATGATTCATTTGTTTTGAGAGAGATCTCCTTTTCAAGTTGGTGTGACCATGGAGTTGGTGTGTACAGCTTCAGGCTCCCCACATTGGGAATTTAGGAGGGCTTGCTAACTCAAAAAAAAAAAAAAACATTAACATTTATTTTTTTGCCCTTCTGTATTTTGAGCACTTTTTTCATCCTTTCAATTTTTCGACTTTCAGGAAGTTGGTATTTCATAGTAATAAAGTGTGCATACACACACACACACACACACACACACACACACACACACACACATATATATATATGGGTCTACTTGAGGACCGACGACGATTTCTTACACACGCTGGAAGAGGAGCTAAAAGTGTGCGGATGGGTGTCGTGCTTGGGTTAGGGGTGGGGTAGTGAGTTAGGGTTAGAGTTGTGCAGGTGAAGTGTGTTTTAGTGATAGGTTGTGGGGTTCGTTTGTTTTGTGTTAGGTTAGGTGATGTGTTGTGTGCTTGTGTGTGTTGTGTTGGGTTTTGTGTGTGTGTGTTGGTGTGTCGGTATGTTGCGGTGTTGTGTGTGTGTTGTATTTTATGTATGGAAGGTGATTTGTATGTTGTTGAGTAATGGTCTATATATATATATATATATATATATATATATATATATGTGTGTGTGTGTGTGTGTGTGTGTGTGTAAGTTAAGAATGTGTGCCATTGTTTGTGTGCTTGTGTGGAGGCATATGACAGTTTGTGTGTGTGCGTGCGCGCGCGCGCGTGTGTGTGTGTGTGTGTGTGTGTGTGTGTGTGTGTGTGTGTGTGTGTGTGTGTGTGTGTGTGTGTGTGTGTGTGTGTGCGTGCATGCGTGCGTGTGTGTGTGTGTGTGTGTGTGTGTGTGTGTGTGTGTGTGTGTGTGTGTGTGTGTGTGTGTGTGTGTGTGTGTTGCTGTGTCTGTGAGAGATTGAGAAAATACCTGCCATCAGTGTTATGTAAAGCATAATGTATTTCTCATTGTATCTTCTTTTGATTTCACATCTTTTCACATAGTGTACAACCTAGTAAACCTCCAAAAAACAAAAAAATAAATGTTTGTCTTTAATGAGTGATACTCATGTTGTACCCTTGAAAGACGATCCATGTATTAAAAATACCCGTCTATAACTACTGAGTTTCAATTGTAACTTGAAGACACCAATAAGTAGCTGTTAATTTTTGAACTGCAAAATTATCACAGTATGAAATAATGGACACATTATTTTTGACTAATGACATTACTTTCACTTAGATTTAAGTTCACATTTGAACTACCTGAGTCGTTACTTTTAAATATACCCATCTCAGTTCTTCCTGTATTATAATTCATTATGCATGTACATAAAATGGTCTGAATGTATAAATGATTATTATAATTTAATTTTTTAAAAGATATACTTTGCACCAGAAGTGTTGGTTGTTCAAAAGAAATGCTTATTTTAAACCATTTAGTAGTAAAGAGTTTTAGAAAGTCTTAGGTGACATTTACCACCTGATTAAGGTAATTTTCAAGTTTTCATAATTAGTAGCAGTACACCAGCCCAGTTATTCTTTTTTTGTGGGGTAGTATTTGCTTATCTTGATAAAATAATTTCAGTAAATTAAAAACTGTTTATTGTTCTTACTGACAGAAGATGGTAGGGGCTACATGCCACCATATTTGTCCTAACTTTCATATAATTTCATTAGTCCAGATATATTTGTACCATCAAAAGCATTTAGTAGCTGATATTTGCTGACTGAGGCTAGAAATATGGAGTTAAATGCACCATTAACTTTCTTATATTCATTTTCTCTCAGTACAGCTATCAGCTATCCATGCCACGTTTTGCTACTGATGTTAACAAGGTAGTTGACTATTAGGAGAAGCTAACTACGGCCAAGTGTGTTTGCTTAGAACAGGCTATAATTAAGCCAGTGGCTTTACTGTGTACTATTTCTTATCACACTCCACTGATTTTTATTTCCCATTCAAAGCTCCAACTCTCATCCCTTGAACAAATTAAATAGGGAATCACAATTGGATTAATAGTCAACTCACGACAAAAACGCATATTTATTTGATTTTAATAGGTCCATAGGTAGGTACTAGGCTATCTGCCCAGAGGCATTTATAAGCCTAGCCAGAATGTGTTGGCTTTCGCCACCCCCTTAGATTAGTTCGCTGTGCCTCTGTCCAGTAGAGCCACTGAAGTGATCCCCGGGGTAAACTTTCTGTTTCCCATCCACTCATCAAGGTTTCTCTTGAAGAGTGTTAGTGAGGAGCTCTGCCTAATGTAGATTGGAATCGAAAGCATGGGAAGTCTATGGGACAGGAATCTATTCCTCCAGTACATCCTATTTATTGTTGTGGTGAGGTTTAGATCCCTAGAGCATGTAGCTCGAGGGGATAAGGTTTTCTTTAGGTGGAGCATGTCCATCAATTCTGGGTTAGACATAGCCTTGTATATCAGGCAGAGATCACCTCTGAGTAGGCGGTATGCAACTGAGTACAGCTGGAGTTTCTTCAGTCGAGCTGCATAGGGCATCTGTTTGAGGCCAGTGATCCTCTTGGTGAGGTGCTTCTGTGGTCTTTCCAGCTGTTGCAGGTGTCTTGTAAGGTACATCCCAAATGGGGCATTGTACTCTATGATGGGTCTGATGAGTGATGAGTAGAGGGGCACAATGACCTCTTTTGATCTGGATGCGAACCGTTTTGTGATTAGGTGGGCCACATAGAATGATTTTCTAACCACTTTGGCAATGTGATTATCAAAGGAGACATTACTATCTACTTGGGTCCCCACATCCCTTATTACGTACTGCCATAGAAATAGTGCAGGAAACCAAACTTTTAGGTGTTATCATTGACAATAAACTTTCATTTTATCCCCATATACAGCAAAATATAAAGAAAACTCATCAAAAACTGGGACTCTTATACAGAAAAAAAATTTTCTTACTGCAGCAACCGAAACTACCCTTGGAAAAACATTTTTACTTCCCTCTCTTCTTTATGGTGCCCCTATCTTAACTAACTTACAAAATTCTACCCTAAGCAAGTTGGAACAGTGCCACAACAAAGTTGTAAAGTTTGCCACAAACTCTAAATATCACACACACCACTGTAAACCACTCCTACAATTAAACTGGCTTGAACTACCCAACCAACTTGCCTTTATTCAGCTATCTACCTTGCACAGCTTTATTTTCAAGCCTACTGCTTGCCCTGCACTAGCCAATCTAGTCGCACCTCACACACCAAATAGGGTTACCACCTGTCCCACTTTGTGAGGGACAGTCCCTCTTTGGGCACTTGTGTCCTGCAAAAAAATTGTAAAAATGGCTGATGTCCTGTGATTTTAGGGCAAAATTGTTTCCTATATTTTATGCAATAGTTGCATAAAACAGTTATTCTGTATCTGAAACACCTGTTATCAGAAATAGAATAAAGAACTAAAATTCTACAAGAATAAGCTTTTATTTAGGCAAAAAAGTGAAGGTCTGTCCTTTGTACTGGCTGTGGGTATGTTTTGGCCTGAAAAATCTGATGTTTATACCACAATTGTCCCACTTTGGGCATTTGAAAAGGTGGCAACCCTAACACCAAATCGATCCCTATGATCAGAAGATTAAAATCTCTTAACTATCTCAAAACCCACAAGAAAACCAGGTCACTCTGTATTCATACCCTGTCTCTATACATTGGAATTCACTACCTCTAGCTACCAGGTTTATTCCTGGCCTAACCTATTTCAAGGCCTCTTTAAATAATCATCTCAAAAATACATGACTCTGCTCCTGCATAAAGCCTGCCTAATGCTCAGGTCTTCCTCTTCTGTCACATTTCAATCCCTCACAGACTGCAAGATCCTAGAGCTCTTCTAACTCATTCTGTTTCTATACCATATCCTTACTCTACTGCTCAGGCTGGTAACGTCCAACTGGGCCAATGACCCATTTTCAGGACAGATCTCAGGAGAAAAGCTCCATACAAAGAATTTATACATGAGGTTTTTAACAAGAAAGCATTTTTACAAATGGAGAATTTTCACAGATGAGAGAAAACAATGACATTATTTACCAATACAAGCATATTAAGATGATTAATTAATACGTACTGGAGCTGACTGATAAATACATACTTGATACATAAATGGTTCAGAGTGAAAACATAATACCTATAACAGATTAATGGAGAACTTGAGTAATATGCAAACTGAGAAGGAAAGAGGAGAATTTTAGTAAAGTGGAGGGGACCAGAGAAGAATATCTATAGAGCTAAGAGGTTAGAAGCTGATAGGAATGTTCCTGAATATTACACATGTACAGTGTAATAGGCATACAGATGTCATGCTAGAAATAAAATAATAAGCATACTTGACATTAAGTACAAAAAGGAAAGGATTAAAGGAGGGTACTAGAAGTGTTATGACATGTAGCATGGATATGGCAATTCTGGTGAAGACAGGAAAGGCTTGGTTCTATAGAGTGATCCAAGCTTAGAGTGTACCTTCTTGATAGCTATGGCTAGGTGCTTGTTAAATATATGGTTGCTGTTGATGGTCACCCCGACTTAAATCTTAAATCTTTAATGATTTGCTAGAAAACCACAACTTTATGAAAAACGGACCAAAAATATTAGGCAAAAATCTGAACATTCTGTGAAAATCTGTACAGTTGAGAGGTATGGTGCCAGGTTGTCAGATACCCATACAAGTGCGGAATCATCTACATATTGTATTAGGGAGGCCTGTTGAGTATATATATATATATATATATATATATATATATATATATATATATATATATATTTTTTTTTTTTTTAATTTTTTTATTTACCATTTGTTGACCGGGAAAGTCCGACTAGGTTCCACAGAACCTTTTTTCAGCGGAGGCCCGGGTAGAAATGCTCTCTCTCTCTATATATATATATATAGAGAGAGAGAGAGAGTGTTTGTGAGAATGTTAAATGGAGGGGGGCAAAGATAGAACCTTGTGGTACACTGGTGGTGACAGTGAGGAATGGAGCGAGGGTGGAGTGCCATTTTACTGACTGATGCCTTTTGGACAGGTAGCTTTTCAACCAAAGAAGGGTGGGCTGAGATAGACCTAGTGAGGACATTTGAAGTAGAAATTTGCTGTGACAAACTGTGTCAAAGGCTTTGGACAAGTCTAGAAATAACGTGGAGAGTAGTTTGCCATTATCTCTAGCTTTACTGATAGTATTTATAAAGGTTAGAAATGCAGTGTTAGTAGTATGGCAAGGAAGAAGCTCTGTATATGGGGGATAGGAGTTTTTCTTGCAGGATATAGTTTAGCAATTGTTTTGGAATACATATTTCAAGTATTTTGAAGAGGGGGATAAGATTACTATAGGTCTAATCTAAGTAATGTCTGTTAAACGTCCTCCTTTTTATAGAGGTATAATGTATGATTTTTTTGCAGAAAACTGGAATGTAGAATTGCTCTATTGACCTATCTATAAGGATTGAGACATGGTAGGCAATGCTATTGGCTCCTATTTTAAGATACTTGCTTGAAAGGTCATCACCTGAAGTAGAGCATGGTTTGAGCTTGCTTAATAGCAGTTTTATATAGGATGTGGGCACAAGTTTGAAGGCGAAAGTGGATGTGGGGACATGCTGCTGTTGGGCAGAGCTGGGACTGAATGTTGGAGAATCTTTGGTTATGGACGATGTACTATCTATGAATTAAGAGTTGTTGAATTCTTTTGCATTTTTGAGTAGTGAGTTATTGGGAGAGGGGTTACAGTTAAAGTTTTGGTTAATGGCTGCTAGAACTTATTTGATAATGACCTTAAGGCTGCCAGGGGCTGAAGAATCAGGAGGAGTCATGATGGTATGTGAGGTAAAGTTCACACTAAATTTGTCAGTCTATTGCTCTGTCTGTCTCTCTATCTATTTATCTATATAAGTTCATAATGAATAACTACCAGTGAGTTTAACTGGAATACAAAACATCAAACAAAACTCATCAGCAATTAATATCCATCACCACTAAAGCAATAAAAAATCATAAATATAAACCAATAGTTTACCTTTGTGATTACTAAAAAAAAACAAAAACTTTTATGTGAAGGGTATTCCCACCCCCCGCCCAGACATGGAGTAACTATCTCTAGAGTCACGCAAATTTGAAGTAATGGGAAAAGCCCTGGAAATATATAACAGTCAATCTAAAGAACTCTGACTGTTACATAATTTAGCCAACTGTACCAGGATTTCATATATATATAGAAAGGCTGGTACAGCTGCAACAACAGATACTTATTCTAGCTAACACTAACCAAACTGTGTGGGATGAAGTTTCTGGAAGTTGCCAATGTCCTTGTTATTGAAGTCCATAGCAATCTGCTCCATGGCCTTGCAGATCAGGCTAGTTAGGCTGATGGATCTATAATTTCCTGGATCAGTGGATGCTCCACCTTTGTGCAAAGGGATTACAGTAGCTGTCCTCCACTCAGCTGGGATGAAGCTGGTACTCAGGCTTTGGTTGAATAGGGTGCCTAATGGTGTTGCAAATTCCTGCCTGAGTTGATGTAGGATGCAGCCTGGGATGTTATCGGGTCCCATGGAGGATGTATTTTTTCCTTTGAGTGGGTAGTGATGACTTGCTCCCTGGAGATACGGGGAGGGGGACAGATACTGGGAATGTCCTGTTTTACTGATGGGGGTGGGGGGGCAGAGGAGTGAAGTTTTCACTGAACCTATCTGCCAGCAGGTTGGCTATATCTATAGCATTTGTATATGTGGTGTCCTTGACCACCAGTTCTGAGCAGATCTGGGTGCTTCCCTTGAGATTGCGCACATATGTGAAGAAGGCCTTATGATTGTCTTTAGTAGATGTGGTCAGTTTGGACTCAAAGTTTGCTTTGGTGGATTTCACTAGTGCTCTTATTTGCTTGTTCAGGCTAAGGAGAGACTGCTTCCAATTAGGCACCTGCTCCTTCTTAGTCCTGGACAGCAATTTTTATCTTTTATTATAGGGTTTATTTATTGTAGATGCCCACCAGACAGGTTTACACTTCCTTGAGGAAGATGATTTTATCCTTTCTGGTATTCCTGATTCCATGCAGCTTTTTGAATGCTCATATAGTACCTTGGTGTAGGTTTGGACATATGTGCCAGTTCCTATCGAGGGTGAGGGGGCTATGAAGCTGTTTATACATTTCCTCAGGAGGTTGTAATCAGCTTTGGAGAAGTTTTTGTGTTTGACCATTGCTGGGGGTGGGGGTGGGGTCGGGGGAGATGGTGACTTCGAAAGTGACTGCTTTGTGGTTGGATCTTACCAGGGATGATGACACTGTGGGGATGCTGCAGTGGTTACTCATGTTGGTTAATACTAAGTCCAATTGGTCCAAGGCATTTGCATTGATAAAATCAAGGAATATCTGGGCATTTGTGTTTTGGCATGAGTATTTCTTCCAATCTATGGTTGGATAATTCAAGTCACCCAGGATCAGGGTAAAGGGTTGATTTAAAGAGTTCCAGATAGGTGGAGTGGGCATCTTGAGTCAGAGTTGGAGGCCTATAGCTAGCTATGATTTGAATATGGGTCTTGTTAATTGTTAACTGCACCTGGAGTGTTTCCTGTGCATTGTATTATTTGAGAAGCCTAGAGGTGTGCATGTCTTTTATATATATTGCAGCTCCATCTCCTTATGTTTTGCTGCCTACAGTTTGGGATCTAAATGAATGATAGGATGACTAACCTGGAATGGCTGGAGTGCTCTCTGCAGCTTTGAACCAGGGTTTTGTGAGTGTACAAATGTCAGCTTCTTCCAGGGCTAAGAATGCTTGCAGTGAGTGCCGTTTCATGTTTAGACTCCTAGCTTTTAGCAGTATGACCTTTAATTTACATTTTGATGAAATTTTCATGTTGGTAGTTTTGACCTCATGGCATTGCCTAAAAAATATTTTAGGAGGTCTCTTGCAGATGTCAAAAAATGAAGGCACGTTTCTAAAGGCTGGACATAATAAAATTGAAGTAGACTGCAACCTTAACTTTGACCACCATGTGTCCACTGTGGTGAGAAAGGCTTTCTACATAGCACACTTGAGTAGCAAAGGCATCACTCTGGAGCAAAGGAGGTAATAACCCCTCTATACTCATCACTAATCAGTCCCATAATTGAGTGTAATGCCCCTTTTGGCATGTGCCATACAAAGAACCTGCACCAATTGGAGAGATCTCAGAGGTTTCTAAGAAGATCAAGGGACTCCAGCACATGCCTTACACACAGACCGATTAAAGTCCCTGTCAGTCACTATACTCATTATTGTATAGGCTTCTTAGGGGAGACTTATGCCTGGCTTACACAGCAATCTTCGACCCAAGCCTAATGAATTTCCTGCACATCTGTAAATCAAAGGGGACTACAGCTACCTGTTCCAGGGACCTAAATATGGCCTGTGACTTCAATAAGGACATGCTGGAGGGACAAATGTGTCTCCCAGTGACTGCTTTGTCTTTGGAATAGGCTGCCAATTTATGTGAAGCAGAGCACCTCAATGAAATGGTTCACAAGGAGCCTGGACGAGTAGATGGGGCATCGTAAATTCTTACCAGGGATAGCACCCACAATCCTCCTGGACATAGGCAGTCAATAATAAATACAATCCTGGGTATTGACTAGAGTATCTATGGTATTACATTGGGATAAAACAGCTAGGCTTGAAATGACCTCCGGGTTGATAGCATTGCAACCTCCTGAGATCCTATGATCCTATTAGAATCAGTATTTATATATCATAATGGACTATGCTACCAAATTTCCAGAAGTAGGGCCACTGAAATGCTATTACCAAGGAAATAGCCATGTTATTCTCCAGAGCTGGTATTTTTATTGACTAAGGCAATCCATTTATGCCAAGGGTACTGTATCAGGTATGTCAGTGCTTTAAAGAAAGACAGTTGGAGACTTCAGTGTATCAGCAACAGGGTCATATATTAGTAGAGAAATTTAATAAAACTCTGAAATCCATGCAGAGAAATGTTGTTGATACAGATGGTAGAAACTGGGACTGGTGATTACTCTACTTACTGTTTTCAATCACAGAGATGTCAACAAGTTTCAGCTGGGTATAATAAATTTGCACTTTGTATAGCAGGCATCTGGGATGAATGTTTGACATTGTCAAGGATGCTTAAGTAGAAGATGGTGTTATTTAAAAGTTTAACAGAAGGTGGTTATGGCCATAGCAATAGAACATAAACAGAGAGTCCAGGAAATACAAAAATGTGTTTATAATAAGAATGCCTGACTTAGAGAATTCAGACTAGGATACCTGGTGCTGGTGCCCTCTATACAAAATAATTTTCTATCCAAATTGCAGGGGTATTTCAGGTAATGGAAAAAAATAAATGTAGTTACCCATAAGGGTAGACAGACCAGAAGAAGAAGAAGTAGAAAGCATGCAAGATTCTCACTGTGTCCCTGGTTTGTCCCTGGAAGTTCTCAGTATCAAGTGTAGAGAAGACTACCATGTGTGTTGATATACACAAATATAGGAATGCCAAACATTCAACCACCTCCCATTTGTGGGCCATACAAACTCACCAAAGCTTCTGCTGTGTCCATGTCCTCTCTATATCTGTCCAAGATTTCTGGATTAGCAGAATCTAGATGCATTAGCCTTTGTCTGTATCTTCATCCTCTAGCCCAGTGAGTGGCACTGGATGCACCTTATTTTGGTGTGACTGAAACAAGCACCTCAGAATGGGAGCCCACCAAGTTAGCAGTTAAAGCAAGCGTCTCTGTGGATTGCAAATTGGAGAGAAAAGACTTGGCTTTTGATAAGCCTTATGTGCATGGTGCACTTGTACATCAGAAAATTAATATGAGTTGCTCAAAGGCAAGAAAAGCTCCTTATTTGCATGATACAATCACAGATTTCTTACAGAAATCTCATTTACATCTCATTTCTATCTCAGTTGTGTAAGATTTTCTGAAACTGCTTCAAACAGTTGTGTCAAAGCACAGCTAGTGTTTCTGAATCATACCTTAACTGCACTTTGCTGCCCCTTGCATACATGCTTACTGCAATTATGAGTAATGAGTACTACTCACTGCAACTATGCATAATGAGTACTAATATCACCCTAGTACCTAAGCCTGAAGAAAGAATCATATTCTGCAATATATACTCTCCAACTTTAAACCAAAATAAACACAAAAAATGAAAAAAATGAACACCCAATCACAATATTTTGTTAGCGCTTTCGTTTACTTCTCATAGGTAAACTTCATCAGACCTGGTGAAGTTTACCTATGAGAAGTAAACAAAAGCGCTAACAAAATATTGTGATTGGGTGTTCATTTTTTCATTTTTTGTGTATATTCTGCAATATGTTTAGGAAGCTGAATGCATTTATAATTTTGATAGCTATCACATGCCTATAAGTGATGAATTGATCCTGAAATTAGGAAAGGACAGATACTTGGCAGCACCAGACATGATGAAGGGATACTGGCATATACCACTTACTTCCTTGTCAAAGAAAAATATCTACTTTTGTAAACCTCGATGGTATCATCCAGTGCAGAGTGTTACCATCCAAACTACATGGAGCCCCAGTTATTTTTTAGATGTTGACAGAAAAAAATGTAAAGTCCTGTTCACATTATGTAGTTACATAAAAAAAAAACATGCCCCTACCCTCTACTAATAGACATTTGTTGGCTGTCATTGAAGTAGCTGGGTACTATAGAAAATTTGTGTTATTTTTGTGTGTACTGTCTGGCCTTTGACAGCTGTCACAAGAAGAAAAACAGATGTTAAAGTGTAGTGTTCTCTTGAGACAGCTAGATCATTTAATTAATTAAAATGGATCTTTTGTTCTCAACATGGGACAGAGAGCTAAATTTGTGAGCTGCAGATCATTGTTTGATTCCCTCAGTCCTTATCTGGCTACTGTGTGATGTTGAGCAGTTTACTTAACCAAACATTGCTCTCAGGTTGCCCCTGAAAAAGGACTGTGTGCACACTGGGCCTACCTGGTTAACAAATGAATACGTTTTATTTTTATTTTTGTATTTTACATTTGTTTATCAGGAAAGTCCAACTGGGATGAGACTCGTTTTCAGTGGAGGCCTGGGAAGAAAAACTCCACATTTAGAGATATACAAAAAAACTACACAAAAAAATATACAAAACCTATACAGGAAAATATGCAAAAATTATGCAAGACATACAGTACACCAGAAATTACATTCTATGCTACTATGGCTGATATTTGTATTATACAATCATCTGATATAATTCCTTATTGTAGTGTAGACATTGTAGTTTCTCAAAGTAAGCTGAGGAAGGATTTGTAGGGGGAAATGGGATAATAAAATATGAAGTTAGAGATTATCTAGACATGAGAGAGCATTGATTTTGAGGTGGTCAGGGAAGAAGAAAAATTATGACCAAAAACTATTAAAACTAATTAGCCAGGAGTAGTCCAGCAGCAAAGCCAGGTGTCATTAAGATAATTTTTACTACTGATTATGATTGTGATAGTGTTGAAAAGAGTGCATTCAGACAGCAGTTGTAGGACCTACTAGATAAAGCAGGACAACACAAATTGGTCTTGATAATGAGTGACTTGAATGCACATATCGGGACAGACAGAACAGGATATGAGGACTGCCTCGGTCCACATTGGTAGGGCAACAGGAATAAAGAAGGACAAGCCATTCTAGACTTCTGTCTGGCAAATGGTTTGATAATAGCCAACACATGGTTTAGAAAGAGAGACAGTCACAAGGTCACACGCAACAGTAGCCAACATGCAACTCAGGTAGACTTCCTCCTAGTAAGAAAAAGGCACTGGGGTAGAATCCATGATTGCAAAGTCATCCCCAGTGAAACATTAGGTCCAGAGCATAAACCACTAGTTGCCACAATAAGCTGCAAGCAATGGTCAGAGAAGCCTCTAAGGTCAACAGAGACCAGGCTGAAGACCTGTAAATTTACTGGAGAGAAAATACAATAGTTCAAGAAATTACTCAGGTCTCTAGCACCCCAAGAAGAGGAGGAAATAGGTGGAGTTAAACAAGAATGACAGCGCATAAAAGCAACATGTGTCAAGAATACAGAAAAGATATGCGGCCGAGACAGGTATGGAAATAAGGTAAATAAGGAAAGGTGATGGTGGAATGCAGAAGTCCAGGAAGTCATCAAAAGAAAAAAGGAGTGCAGGAAGAAGTGGGAGATAGAAAAGATTGACCAGGTTAGGAAGGACTACTGGTTGGCTAACAAGGAAGCTAAGAAAGAAATTGCAGTGACAAAGAATATGGTATCTGAGGCACTCTACCAGCTTCTAGAAAGTGACTCAGTCAGTGACACAAAAGAAACTATATCAGGTTGCAAGGTAAAGACAGAAAGCTAAAGAAGTCAGACACCCTTCATAAGGGATGCCAGCAGCAACCTGCTCACCAGTTCACAGGACGTCAAAGGCAGATGGAAGGAGTATTTCCAGCAGCTTCTGAATGAAGAAAACCCCACAGAACCTGTACCAACCCAGAAACAGCCTACAATGAGAGAAGAAGAGGAGCCTACCCTAGAAGAAGTAAGAACAGCACTAAGGAAGATTAAGTCAGGGAAAGCAGTGGGCTCAGATGAGGTCACAGCAGATATGATAAAGATGCTGGGTGAGATAGGGGAGAAATGGCTCCTGAGAGTACTAATAGCAGTGTGGAGAGAAAGGCTTATCCCAGATGACTGGAGAATAAGCGTACTCATGCCAGTGTATAAGAACAAAAGGGGGCATCCACAACTGTGGGCAGTACAGAGGCATCAAACTCCTATCACATTGCATGAAAGTTTTGGAGAGGATGATTAATAAATGGATGTGCAGAGTAGTAGAATGTAAGATGGGAGATGAGCAGTTCGGATTCAGATCAGGATGCAGCACAACTGACATGATGTTTGCATTGATACAGGTACTTTAGAAGAAGCTAGAGATGAGGAAAGAGTCCAACTGGGCATTCCTAGATTTGGAGAAAGCATATGACAAGGTTCCAAGAAAGCTGATCTTGGTAGTACTGCGGTGGTTTGAAGTCCCAGAAACATTGGTAGAATTAATGCAGGCCATGTACAAGGACCCAATGACTCAAGTACGAACAGTGTTCGGCCTCACAGAGGGGTTCCCAGTGGGAGTGGGTATACACCAGGGTCAGCTCTGAGCCCACTGCTGTTCATACTGCTGATGGACTACATTAGCAAACAGGTCAGATGGGACAGATCAACAAAGTTACTGTATGCAGATAATGTGGTATTACAGGCAGACTCTGAGCTAGAACTTCAGCAAAGGATAGGAGAATACTGTGGCATATTCTTGCATCTGTAAATATCTATCTATCTATCTATCTATCTATATATATATATATATATTTATATCTATCTATATATATATTTATATTTATCTATTTATCTCTCTTTATATATATATATTTATATATATATATATATATATATATATATATATATATATATATATATATATGTATATGGGTACGTGCCACTTTACCTAAAACCCATTTCACCTAAACTCATTTCACTGAGACCAAATCACCTAAAGTTCATTTCATCTAAAACTCATTTCACCTAAAACTCATTTCACTGACAAGTAGTACAATAAGGCAAGTCAAAGGTAGATGTCCTTTTCCCCACTGTAGTGCAATCCTGGAGTTAGTATATATATATAGTAAGGGTGGGTGTGGGCGGTGCAGCCCCCTACATTGGGGGTGTGGGGGGCATAGCCCCATCTTATTTTGGTTTTATGTCGTCTGGTTTTGTTTAATATTATTTGGTAAAAGACAACTAGGTGGGGGGGCTACGCCCCCACAACCCCCAATGTGGGGGGTTGCACTCCCGCCCCCCCTTAATATATATTCTAACACCAGGATCACACTATAGTGGGGAAAAGGACATATACCTTTAAATTGCATTAGAGTACTACTTGTCAGTGAAATGAGTTTTAGGTGAAATGAGTTTTAGGTGAAATGAACTTTAGGTGATTTGGTCTCAGTGAAATGAGTTTAGGTGAAATGGGTTTTAGGTGAAGTGACACGTACCCAATATATATATATATATATATATATATATATATGGGTATATGGGTACGTGTCACTTCACCTAAAACCCATATACACAAATGTCTCGTAACTACAGACCTAGGACAAAATGGGTAAACCTTACCCAAAATGAAAATGAACACTCCGCCATTTACACACTTATCCTCACCTTATAGTCTTGAAAGCTGACAAAGAATCAGGAGTCGTAGTTATGAACCACTACGCATATGTGGCCAAAATGCAAGAAATACTGTTGATTGATGATAGCTACTGCATCATTAGTAAGGCCTTAGTCCAATCTAAATTTCATGCTATCGATCAATCCCTGTCTGAACTTCTCCCCCTGGGCTGCATGTCTGACCTTGAATTCAATCTCATGATGGTTGAAGCCCCCGAAGTTGGCAAACTCTTTCCCAAAGGTGCACAAGAACCCAGCCAACCCCCCATGCTCAGACACAGTGTCATCCAAAAGAACTAAGACGGAATTAATTTCCAAATTACTAGACTTCTATTTGAACCCCTATGTCCATACTTCAGAATTCTTTCTTAAAGGCTCCTGGGAGTTCTTGAATGAAATTTACCATTTCCAGCAAACAAAATTGCCGGACAGTCTTACCATGGTCACCCTAGATGCTGTGGCTGTCTACGCCAGCATCCCTCACCAAGATGGCCTGCTTTCATTGGAGAAATACCTTGTAGAGTACCAAGGATTGGACCCTGTCTAAGCCCAAACTCTCTGCACCGTAACCAGACTTGTACTGGAAAATAACTTTTTCGACTTCAAAGGCACGATCTACCCATAACTTAAAGGAGTAGATCTGGGGGCTAAAATGGCCCCTGCCTACACTAATTTAGTCCTGAGCTACTGAGAAGCCCACATTCTTACTACACTTAAGGGGTTTCACCATGTGGCATAGCGCTCTACAAATGCTACATTGTCAACATCTTATTTGTATGGACAGACTGCCCCCGCGAACTCCAGGATTTCCTTAATGAAATCCAACGGAGCAATGGCTTTCTGACCTTTATGGTCTCAGAAGCTGGAACCGAAGTAAACTTCCTTGACATTACCCTGATGTTAGCAGATGACATACAGTCCTTTAGCTGTACACTATACATGAAACCACCTTTACAAACTACTTTTTAGATTGCAACAGCCAGCACCCGCCCTTCATGCAGAAAAACATTGTAAAGTGTCGGTTTTTGAGGCTGAGACACATAGTTAGTGATGATGCTACTTTCCTAAAAGAGTGTGCGTTTCTCATGAAACTCTTCTTAGAAAGACACTACCCTGCTGACTTAGTCACCTCATGCCACCAGCTAGTTACAGAGCACAGATATACTTGCCACCTGCCCATATTAAAGTTTGGGTTCAGAAACCACACAGCTATGAAAAATTCTTCCCAACCCAGGTTCCCCTTGCCCATCTCCCTGGTTGAGACCTCTGTCAAACAAACTCTCATTAACAACGGGGGGATCATCCGAAGTAACTATGACCTGTGAAAAGCTTTTAAGGATGAGCTGTCATTTTGCTACAATCATACCAAGTTGCTGAAATGTTTTTTGAAACCCATCACCACGCTGTTAGCAACAACCCCAGCAACCCTCTAGGAACTAACCCCTGTGACCACTGTTATTGCTGCCAATATATTATCTCAGGCAGTTCCCTCTCAATGGAACCCCTCCCCATGCCCATCTTCTTTAAACACTGCTGCAATTGTAACAGCACAAATGTGGTCTATCTAGAAGTCTTTTCTCTATGCAACTCCTTTTATGTAGGCAAGACTACTCGTAAACTATGCGATAGGAGCAGGTAACACTATCAAAGTGATCCTTTGCAATGACCCCACCAACACACTGACCAGACACTTTACACATTGCTGCCCATCTCCAACTTTTAAATTCTTAGTTCTAGAGCAAGTCACAACATTGGGTCTATATCATACTGTCGAAGTTTTAAAACTTCGAATCACTAAAGTTCGAACTTTAATGATCGAAGTTTTAAATCTTCAAATCCTATATTGAAGATCGTCATAGAGTGCGGGAAGGGAAGATTTCCCTTTACTGTACTGTAGTGCAATTTTGGAGTTCGTATATTTAAGTAGCGAGGGGTGTGGAGGGTGCAGGGGGGCTTGCCCCCCTGCATAGAGCATTTTTTTTTTTTATTTTGGGCTGAAAATGTTTTTTTTTTCACTTTCGAAGTATTAAAGGTCGATCATTAAAGTTCGAACTTTAGTGATTTAGACTTTTTTAATACTTCAACAATATGATATAGACCCACCGCATTTAGCAGTAAACCAACACCTTACTTGAAGTAAGGGAGCTCAGTTGGTAACTCACCCTTAAGGCTGTTATGGCCCCAGGGCTGAATGGGAACTTGAATATCAAATGCGTTTTAAAATGGCACTGGTAATTGTGACATCACTCAAGCACCTCCCTCCTCACCTGTCTATCTTGCAGCACTTCTTAAAATCCCAAATAGGAATGCTTTTATTAGATTTCTGAAGAAGTTTGACTGTTTCAATAAAACAAACAAAAGCACTAAACTATATTTCTGTGTCTTGTGTGGTTTTCTTTGTATGGATCCAACAGGTTTTTAGTGTTTTTATCTGTCTTTAAGCACCTGGAGATAGTCTCTAATATATATACATATATATATATATATATATATATATATATATATATATATATATATATGTAAATGTGTGTGTGTGTGTGTGTGTGTGTGTGTGTGTGTGTGTGTGTGTGTGTGTGTGTGTGTGTGTGTATGTATATGTGTGTGTGTTTAGCATATCCTTATGTCGGTAAACATGTTTTTTTTTTAATTTCCAATGTCATCCTATTCACCTGGGCTGTAAATGGTCCATTGAGATCAGTGCACTACCCCAATAAATTAATATGAAGATACCAATAATCATGAAGATGTTGAAGTTAGTGAACATATACTTTTCATCTTAATGATCACTGCATCAGTATCTTTTTCACATTGTTGTTATTGTCATCACCTTCATTATCATTTCTCTCGTCTCTTCATCTTAATCACCACAACATTTTCAACATATTGTTATCATATTATCATAATTTTCATTGCATATTTATCATCAGCTTCATCTCTGTTACATATTCATCGCCATCATCATCATTGTCTTCTTCATCTTCATCACACTGTCATCCTCATAACACATTATCTTCAGTATGTACCTCATCATTGCTTAAGCATCTTCTTCACTATCTTCATCACATGATCATCACCACTTTCCTTTTCACATTGTTGCTTTTATTGACTTCATCTTTATTATATTTGTGTAGTCGTCACCACATCTTCATCATTTTCATTAACGTCAGTATCTTCACTGTACCTTAACTGTCTTTGTAATCATTATCTTTATCATATTCTAATCATGTTCATCATTATCGATATTGTCATCATCAACATTACAACTACATTACCCTGTTCATCATCATAGTTCTCTTCATTTTATCATCATTTTACAGAAGCACTGATTATTAACAGTTTTCATTCTAACCCTAATTTGTTCAATGTATACGTGCAAATGCCCTTCATTGTAAGGCTATCATCAGTATAATTCACACAACACTAGCTTTTTTCCCATAAGTGGTCATCCCATGGTAGACAGATATTTATTAAAGTGTTAACTGCCCATTTTAGTGAAGTAACCAAAAGAAATGCAGAAGAGCTTGACACTTTGGCAACCCCCTGCCTCCAGCTAATTGAACATGCTATGTCAAAGAAATCAATATTAACAAATCTTACTTTATTGTGGTTAACATAAGCAGTACCAAGGATATCTTTCCCAGCCTTGAATTCCTTATGTGTTTTAATGTTTAACTCTCAAACTGTTATAGCTCTGCTGAGTATGTTCATAATTCCAATGCTACTTAGTACTTCAACTATGAGAGAATCTAATCTCACCCTTGGATCTCAAACCCTTTTCTCCAAAAACCTTTAAAGGCACCTGTTCCATGTAATATAATGTTTTAGCTTTAATTAAGTGTAGTTTGTGAGAGGTTGGCCACCCTGCATATCCCTATCTAGGGGGCAAAGCCTGTGGCTTACCTATATATATATTTATCATTTCTTAACCGGAAAAGTCTGACTTGGAATGAAGCCAATTTTCAGCGGAGGCCTGGGAGAAATGCACCAGATGCATGTTTTTGTAACGTGGGAGAAAACCAGAGCACCTGGAGGAAACCCACAAGAACACAGGGAGAACATACAGTCTCCACACAGAAGGCACCCCAGCCAAGAATCAAACCAGAGAACCTCTTGCTGTGAGGCGGCAACACTACCACTGCACCACTGCGCTGCATATATATATTTATATATATATATATATATATATATATATATATATATATATATATATATATATATATATATATATATATATATATATATATATATATATATATATATATATATATATATATATATATATATATATATATATATATATATATATATGCAGTGTGTGTGTGTATGATATATATATATATATATATATATATATATATATATATATATATATATGTATATTATATATATCTATGCATATAAACTTAATGGCCATAGCCATGCAACCTTAGGGAAGGAAGAAACTGACCAAAAGAATGCACATCCATTTCAGGCAATCACTGGTTTCACACTAACCTGAGTAAGAACGTGGTTTCTGCGATCTGAGCCCTGAAAACACATACGCAAGTCATATTTGCTTAACCATTTTTTGGATGCAAAAAAGGAGCATTTTATTCACATCAGTTTGGGTTTGTCACCTTTTTGAGTATAAGTGACAGTCAGCAGTTGTGTTATTTGTGGATTAGTGTGGTTTTGTTGACTCAATGCTTTCATTTTTCTGTTATATTTGCTTTCTTACATGGCCTCTTATTCTCAACCATGTTTTCTCTAACACTAAAATATCATCTCTAGTATGCCTCTGTTTCTTTTTATTTTTTTCAGTAGTTCTAGCCTTCTTAATAATTCTAGACTTTGTACAATCTTCACAGTCAGAATTTAATGGTACTACTTTATAATTTATGTTGCTATGGTTTATTGCTGTTTATCATTACCTTTTCATCTAATTGCTGAGCCTGTATTCTGGTTATAAATGACAAACATTTAGCTTTGCAGTACCATACTTTGCCTTTATTTTACTGGATGCATAAATACATTTATTACTTTTGTCTTCCATTTTCCCACAGCCATATAGGAAATAATATGTACTTCTTACAATGTGACAATTAGTTTTACAGAGTTGTTTCATCTTCTGTAAACATCTCATGGTTCAAGAATCTGTGGCATATTGATCTCTCTCAGCAGGAGAAAACTGGCTTCATGGAAAAAGCCTTATAAGCATGTCAGATCATATTGTACCTTCATGTTTAGAAACAAAATCACATCAGCATGTACAAAGTGCAGACATGCAATCATAGAAAAAAAACACTGTATATAAAGCACTGAATGAAAGCTTACATATATAAAATACTGGTAAGGGAGTCATTGATTTCATAAAGTTAGAACAGCTGGACCCAATTTTTATGATACAGTCTGTTTGTTTTTCTCTGGGAAGAACATTAGTCCGTAACTACAAGAAGCCTGTGGCTAGAATCTGTTAGTCACAACATGCTATGGACTTTGTTTTGGAACTAATGGCAGGTCTTGGTAAAAGAAACCAATGACTAAGTCTCTCCCAAAAAATAAAGCTGCATATTTCTGCGAGCACGATAAATCTGTGAGGAGAAACGAATAGCCTTTCCTGGATATTTCAATAGTGTTTTCTTACCTACTTCCTAGATGCCTAGCATTTTTTTCTCAATGTGCACAACTCTGAAAATCACTGCAGTCACATAAACAAAACAAAGGGCATGCTTGGGCAGGTAGTAGAACAACTGAAAAAGTATGTGTTTGGGGGATCAGTGTGAGTTAAACAAGAATCTTACTGTAGATTTTTAAAATTCTACTGGCATCCCATAGTTATGAGCACCAGCATTAAACATAATAAATTACATGACTTAAATACTTACAAATAACTGAAATGCATTTAGAACCATTGTAGGACTGACATTAATGTATAACTTATCTTTTCTTTCGTGACAAGGCTCGTATCCAGTGCTAAGCAGGAATATTCCTGAAGGAAAAGAATGGACATTCTTTTAAAGAAGCCTGCTAAAAATTCAAATTGTATTACTTAGACTATAAGCAGAAGTTAGAATCTTATGTTTCACCTCTATACCTGTGTGCTGGATATCTTTTTTTAATTTAGTATAAAAAAAACTCCTTCTCCAATCTTTTCACAGAATTACTGTATGTATATTTTATATATTTTCAGTTTGCTAACTTCTTTTGCTCTCATTGACTCCCAAAATAAGTCACTTTTTGCATTTCACTATTTGAGAAACTAATAACTAACATCATACTCTTCCAATATTGCGTTTGTGATTCTCAGCTGTTGTATGTTTCTTTCTCTGAGGGACAATACCCTTCTGACTTTACAGTGTCATTTCTTATGTCCCTGTCTTGGTTTTCTGGAGAGTGTGTGTGTGTGTGTGTGTGTGTGTGTGTGTGTGTGTGTGTGTGTGTGTGCGCGTGTGTGTGTATGGAGACACAGTCTGAAAGACCAAACACTCATATGAGCAAACACATATTTTTTTGGTATAAAGTAAAATAGTGAACACTCAAATGAGCTAATGTTCTTTCAAATACAGTTTTGCATTTATTTATTGATTGATTGATTGATTGATTGATTGATTGATTGATTGATTGATTGATTGATTGTCTTTTGTTTAACAGGAAAGTCCAACTGGGCACAAGTCCCATTTTCAGTGGTGGCATGGGGAGAAAATTTCCACATAAAGTATATATTTACAGTGAACAATAAAAATTAAACATTTTAAGCATTACTTTGTAGATAGTACTGACAAATAGTGAAGACGTATTATATATTTTAGAAGTTATATTATTTTACATAAGTGGAAGATATGTTAACATGTAATAGCAAGATATTCAAGTGCAATGATAGTATACATAGGTTCAGTATATGTATATTAACATTAATCAGGTAGGATGTCACTAGAACAGGAACAGAATATAGAGACAAGAGAAGGATATAAGCAGAAATAATAATAAAAAAAAACATAAGTCAAAAATTTGTGATAGTGGCGAGGATGTGAGAACAGTAGATAGGTAAGATGATGAGGTGAGTAAGAAGGGTGTATTAGTAGGACAGGATTATGGGTATAGGTTAGTTGAAAGAACAGTAGTGGGGATGAAAGAGAAAGAAACATGGAGAAGAAATGTGAAAAAGTCAGGGCAATTGATATAGAGATTGGAAAAAAGAAAAGAAACAGAAAGAAACGCAGGTTTAGTCAGGATGGGAACATGAGCATAGTCATGACTAAGTTAGGTGTTTTAGGTTGTGTTTGAAACCTGTGGGTAATGTTGTCTTGTTTTAGGGTGGGTGGGATGGAGTTCCATTGCTTGGTGCTGGTCAGAAGATATTTGTTCTGTGAGCAGAGGTTCCTAGTTGGGTAAAACTGTTTGAGGATGCTTTGTAGTTATGGGCAGGTGTTGGGTTTTATGCAATAAGCCATCAGAAGTAGGTAAGGTAATTAGGTAGTTTGAGTCAGTGTAGGTGCTTCAGCACTAGGCAGTGGTTTAACGGTTTGGTAAGTTGTATGCAAATTTAGCTATTTTATTGTAGCAGACCTCCAGTTTATTTTTAAGGTGGAGTGAAGGTTAGTCAGGGTGGGTGCTGCATAGACAAGTGAAGGGAAAAGATAAGATGTTGATAAAAAATTCCTAGAGTAGTCAGTGAGAAAGGGTTTGTTCCTGTAGAGGAAGCCCAACTTTTAGTGAGTTTTCTTGATGGCTTGAGTGATGTGTTGATCATAGTTTAAGTTTTCATCAATTAAAATACCAAGGGGTTTTGTGTTGGAAACTGTTTCAACTGAAGTATAATTTGCTGATGTGATGTTGAAGGATTGTTTGTGTGCTGACATTGATTTGAGTAAAAACAACATTTTTTAGCATTTAAAAGTAGTTAGTAATCATCTAACCAAGTCTCAATGGAGGAAAAGGAGTCATGGGTCATCTTGTGGAGTAGTGGTAGACAGAGCATATGAGTAAGACATTGTCTGCATATTGTACTATGGAGGCTTTGTGAAGATTATTAGTGAATATGTTGAATAGTAAAGAGCCTAGAATATATCCCTAAGATGCACCAACAGAGACAGACAGAAAGGGGGAGAGATCTCATCTCTATTTTACATCCTGGGGTCTGTTGGTGAGACACATGTGGAGCTACCTAAGGGGTGAATGGGAGAGTCCTAAGGACAATAGTTCATTGAGCAGGTGTTTGTGTCATAGTGTACCAAGTACTTCTGAGAATACTAGGTTGCCAGAGCTTGTATTAGAGTTTATGATTTTGATGAAACTGAGCAAAGCAATTTATTTGCTGTGATGAACTCTGAAACCATGCTGAGAGATGGAGAGAGGGTTGTTATTGTGAAGATAGGAATGGAGTTGAGAATTTTTTCAAATTTTTTGGAGAGTGGAGGTAGGATGGGTATAGTTTGGTAATTGGACCAATCAATGATATAGTGCTCTCTCTGCTGAAGTTCTTGTGCTGAGGTTTGATGTGGGATTTTTTCTAGATGGCAGGGACATCACTTTCTGCAATTGACTGGTTTATGAGTATAGGTGCAGGGCATGCTATAGCATATGCAGCAATTCTGAGTTATTATGATGGCAGCTTATCAACAGCTGGTGTGGAATTTTTTTTTAGTTTTAGGAGCTGCTGAAAAGAGAAATAATTTTGGTGGTGATTAGCACTGTTTGGGTTAGTGAGGCTGGTTTGTGACTTGTTAAACAGGGAGAGGGCAAAGTGTATGAAATGTGTATTGAACTGAGTAGCTATAGGGATTACGTTCTTGTGGTCATTGGTGAAGGAGTCATTGTTTAGCCTGGATGTAGTAGTCTTTTGATTGTGTTCCAGAAAAGCTTAGGGTTCTATTGATGGTTGTCTTGGAACTTGGAAAATTATTTAATTTTGTCTGGTCTGACTTTTTTGTTAAAAAAAGGTTCCTAAACAATTTAAAATGCTACTTTTGTGGTGTTTTGCCAGCAGACCATACTTTCCAAGCTTCATCTATTTTTAGCATGAGTTGTCTGGTTTCTCTTGTGAGCCATGTGGTAGGGTTGGATTTTATCGGTTTTGATCTCATGGGAACTAATTCCTTTAGTATGTTAAGGAATGTGTTGTTAAAGTGAGTTACAGCATCAGTATTTTAGAATACTCCAGTTGTATTTATTGAGGTAGCCAATGAAGTTGTCATTATTGAAGGAGGGGTGTGTACCCACATTATTATATGTGTTTATGTGCATGATTATATTGTCTCACAGCAAAGGTTGGTAGAGGGTCACTGATGGGGTTGGGTAGGCAGCCAGCGATGTTAATTTTGTTATGGGTGGCTGATGAATATCCAGTCTAATGTAGATTCCCTATAATTGCATTTCTTTGTTCAAGTAACAGCAGTGATAATTTGGGTAAAACTAAAGGGACTGATGGACAGTGTGGGAGAGTCAGAGTTGATAAATAGGTAGTTTATATTAATGTCACCTATGAGGATGTTCTTGAAGGATTTCTTCTAGTAAGGGGATATTGTTTCCAGGAGGGATATAGATGGCAGTAATGTATATGCTCTTGTGTTTGTTGATTTTCAGGACAGAGATAATAATTTTACCAATGGTTCATAGTTTAGTACTAAGCTAACTGCCCTTGCGAGCCATTTTAAGCCTAGTCAATTATCCCTTGTGAGACTCAAACCCTGCACCTTGTGTTTGTAAGGCAAATACCTTAGCCATTAAGCCACCCTCCCAAACCAAAGGGATGATGATGTGGCTGAGGGAGAAGCATACCTCCCAACTGTACAGAATTACTTGGTTTTTACCGAGTTTTGGGGTCCAGATAATGGGGTGCCATGATTCCCGAGTGACACCCCTTCATTTCCACATTTTTTCCAGCTTTTTTTCAAAAATGTTTCTCCACTTTTGGAGCTGACGTCATCGTGTGCACGATGTTGTCAGCTCCATCAGCCTGTTGGAATTGAGCTCAAGGGCTCAGGTGCACACATTTCCAGCTTTTACTAGCAAGTGGGAAACATTTATTCTGTGCTGGCTGCTTTCTGTTGCAAGCGGTATGGACATTTATTTTATACTGTTGCAAGCGAGAAGGACTGTTAATTATTTTGCTTTCTGGACACTAGCGAGGAGGAGCACAAGTGGAGACTGCTGCAAGAGAATTCTGCTTATGGTGGATACTAGTAAGTGAGAGAGATCGAGGGTACAGAGAAGTTTGCAGAGCTGTGGATAGCAAGATCGTGGGGACTTGCAGTCCTTTTCAGGTATTGTGGGTATGTGTGTGAGACGTGAAAGATTCTGTATTGTAACTCCTGTCTGAATTATTTTTTTCAATGTTCAATGTGGATATTGCAACAGCTATACCAGTTTTTTTAAGTGTACTAACATTTATTTTAATTTTGTTTTACACATACATTTTGTAAGGGTTTTGTAAATGTTCCTGACCTTCATATGGCTCTGTGCCAAACCACATATATAGCTTTGATGCTGCATTTGGATACTTGTACATAACAAGTCATATTTCAGCAGTACAGGTTGTATTCAGTATAATTCTTTGTATTTGTATTACAGAAAAAAATCTAGTCTTGCTGCTAAGTTGTCAGTGCACATTTTTGAGCAATTGGTAGTTGAACAGTGCACAGAATATTAGAATAAATATGAAGATAAAACATCCACAAAACTCTTTTCCATCAGTAATGAAATCTACTCTGAATGTTCACATTACATCATCTTACTGTCACTGTATGTTTTGCCTTTTATTTATTGTCCCACATATGTAGTCAGTGCGAGTGGAAAACATTTATTTTATGCTGGCTGGATGCTTTCTGTTGCGAGCAAGATGGACATTTATTTTATGCTGTAGCGAGCAGGAAGGACTGGTGGATACTAGTGAGTGAGAGAGATTGTGGGTACTGAGAAGTCTGCAGAGCTGTGGATAGTGAGATTGTGGGGACTTGCAGTCCTTTTCAGGTATTGTGTTTGTGTGTGTGAGCGGAAAACATTTATTTTATGCTGGCTGGCTGCTTTCTGTTGCGAGCGAGATGGACATTTATTTTATGCTGATGAAAGTGGGAAGGACTTGTGGATACTAGTGAGTGAGAGAGATCGTGGGTACTGAGAAGTTTGCAGAGCTGTGGATAGTGAGATCGCAGGGACTTGCAATCCTTTGCAGGTAGTGTGTGTGTGTGTGTGTGTCTTTAATACAAGAATGCTGCTTTTTTAGCCATTATGAAGCGCACTGTTTATTTGCTGAATGCGGTTGGCATCTGTCTGCAGCAGCTGCTGTTCCATAGTTCAGAGATCTTTGCCTGAAGTTATTATTTGGAGATGCTTTTTGGTCTTAAATGAATCATCTGATTTCCATGTTGCTCTTTTTAATCCTTGAAGGACACCTAAATGTTTTGTGCTCTTACCAAGTCTGTTTCACTGTCAGTATGTTACAGTTCACATCTGTTAGGCATCTAGTTCCAGTAGATAATGATTTCTTTCACAGATGATAGCAGACTGTGAGTGAAAATGCTCCAGGTGAATACACCTGGAGGCTAGACAGGTACTCAGTCAGGCTCAAATCCTGTACCTTGGGTAAAGGCAAAAGGAGCCTAAAGTCCCTAGCCACCATCACTTGTGAATTTATGCCTCCTATTTTTGTTCTGTTCCTCATAAAGTCTGTGGTTTTTCAGGACTATTGTGCAAATCATGGAAGGAGTGAATTCATTAAATAATGACAGGGATTTGAATTTCAGACTTCGTATTCTTCAGAAAATAAATGGTAACACAAAACCTTTTATTCTAGCAATTTTCTAAGTTTATAAGATCAGTATTTGAAACTTGTTCTTATTTTGGGGCTGTATTCCCCAATTATTGGCGTTGTCCAGGTTTTTTTGTGCTAAGACATTGAGAGCTATGGTGAGAAGTGAGAAATGAATTCTGTATTTCCCCATTATTGGCATTGTCTAGGCTTTTTTGTGCTAAGAGGTTGTGAGCTATGGTGAGAAGTGAGAACTGAATTCACTAAATGATATCCATTTAAGTTTCAGTCTTGCTATCGCTCAGGAAACTATTGGTTTAGTATAGTGATAAGTTGCTCTGATTATCGTGCACAGTGTCCTAGGTTCAAGACTTGGCAGTGAAATGCATGGTGGTAACATAACATTTTATTTGAGAAACTTTCCAAACTTATGCAAGCAATGTTTAAAATATATCCCTGGCTTTTGGCCTTTTGTCACCCCCCCCAAAAAAAAAACTGAAAATGAAAATAAGTGCAAGAACCTGTGCATGATGCCTATGGCTTACACTACTGTCATTCTATTTTAATATCTATCTATATATATATATATATATATATATATATATATATATATGTATACACACACACACTCACACACAATGTGTGTGGAAGTAGACTTTTATGATGGAAATGTTCTGAATTGGGAAGTTTTGTCATTTCTGGTTCATGCATTTTGTTTCATTGCCTACTGGAAAAATGTTTAAACAATAAATTTAAAATGTGCTCTACGTCTAACACAAGTGTGTTGTATTATAGAAGGAATGTAATTTAATAAAGTCAGGAAGGTGTTTCAAAGAACACATGTATGTTTCTTGTTTTGTGTGCAAGGGGCCTATGATTTGAAAACAGCCCAAAGGTCATCTTTATCCACCATTGGCCAGATGCATTTTCTTTGGATGTAGTATGGGTTTCAAGGTTGTTTCAATGAATGTGAGTTTCAAAGGCAGAGAAGTTATAATGCTTCTTCTTCTTCTTCTTCTTTCGGCTTTTCCCAGTTAGGTGTCGCCACAGCGGATCAGCTTGTCCGCACATTGAATGGCAGTGGAGTTTTATGGTGTCGAGTTGCCAGCCCGGCGCCCAACCTTCCACAGAAGGCACACTCACACACACACCTAGGGCCGATTTAGAGTGTCCAATCCACCTGCAGCATGTCTTTGGGATGTGGGAGGAAACCGGAGCACCTGGAGGAAACCCACGCGACCACAGGGAGGACATGCAGACTCCGCACAGAAGGCACCCCAGCCGAGGATCGAACCGGAGAACCTCTTGCTGTGAGGCAGCAATGCTAACCACTGCACCACCATAGCTGCCCTAGAGAAGTTATAATGCTAAGTCTATTTTTATTGTGAGACAGTAATACTTTGTTTGGCAGATGTTTATTAGTGTTTTTGCATTGTGCTATAAAATGTAAAAATAAAATCCAAATAATCATTGTAGAAGTAAAGCACTATGCACACATTAATGTTTATGGTTAATTGAGTGAAATAGCCAAGTAAAGGGACATTGGAATGGTTGCAGGGGGACTCTGGTGCCATATTTTTGTTGTCTGTTCTTCAGTTTGCATTTGAAAGTCGGTATCCCAGAATTCCATCAGAGTAGGTGGGGTCACACAATTATGTATGCAAATTTTATGTTAATCAGCATATAGATTTGTACCTATTTTTCATGGGCCTTGTCCCGATTTTTGATGTTTCCAGGTTGAGCTGTATGGGGAGAAGTAAGGAAGTGACTTAATGGTGTTTTTAGATATCACAGCTACACCAGCAGCTTTCTTATGCTGTCATTTCTAATGATGTTGTAGCCTGGGGGGGGGTGGAATTTGTTGGTCTTTAGTACCTTGTTTTAGCCAGATTTCTGTGGAGCCAGATTTCTGTGGCTATTAGTATGATAGTGGGTGAATGAGGCTATGTAGACGTGTAACTATGCTAGTTTATTGTAGATGATCCTAGGATTTAAGTTCTTCTAAAGTAGATTATTACCTTAGTTAAGTGGAAGAGGAGTATTATGGGTAGCTGAGTTTGTTCTTTGAATATAATCAACAATTCCCAACCACATGATTTAAAAACAGCGAGTGCTACAGATTAGTGATTATTGGTTGATGTAGTGAGAAGCAGGAGAGAGAAATATGAACTGCATGGTACCCCAGAGGGTTTGGATCAATGTAAATTCTTATTGAGGTTTATGCATCTTCGTGAGGGGGCATCCATTTAATCATTACAACTTTTGGAAAAAATAGTAGCTCCACTTGTAGCAACAGTTCCACAGATAAGAGCCCTGTTTCATTTTAATAAGAAAATGATGAATTATGTTTGTTTATAGATATAAATAGCTTTTCAAACTATAGTACAAAACACTGAGGAAAAACAGGCATGTGCATCGTGGTCAGACTTTGTATTATATGCTTTACATTTAAATAGAAAGTCTAAGGTGCAAATCTAATCAAGAAATACATATTTAACAGAAGGGAATGTGAACACAGCACGATTTAAACATGAAGCCATGCAAAGGTAATAGAAGAAAAACTGGAACTATGTACTATGAGTTGGGAAGATAATAGTGAATAGTTAATGAACATTTAAAACACATTCAAAGGATCATAAGAAATACAAAGCAGCTGAGTCACAAGCCCATTTAGGTATTGTTTGTACCTATCCTCATGCTGTACCCCATTCTCCCTAAGGGTGAAGCATGTCAGTTCCAAAGTAAACTTATACATACAATCATTTATTTATTTATTAATTTATTTATTTAACATTTTTTTACCGGGAAAGTCCAACTGGCCACAGGTCTTTTTTCAGCAGAGACCCAGGGAGAAAAGCTCCATTTTATAAGTAGTAGTAATTCAAAAAGAACATATAAGTTTATACAATTGAAGCAGTAATGAAAAGCAGATTTATATACAGGTAATCATAATTGACAATTGCAATAGAGCAAGCAAATTGTTATGAAAAGTTACGATCCATGTTTAATTTGAAGATGCTAGGGTGCCATATTTTAACCTTGCTGGGGTAGGTGCTGAGTAATAATTGTGTCTCTCCATCCTGTTTTATTTATGTGCTGATGAAGATTTAGTGCCTAGTTCTGGTATTAGTGAAGCTATCTGACTTGTGAAGATATAGGAGATTAAGGAGTATGAGGTGCTTAAAGGCATGAAATTCAAGGCACAGAACACCATTTAAAAACCTATAAGAACCAAGTAAAGGAATAGCACTTCAAGCCTTTCCAAGTAGCTCAGGAACTTTATTTCAATAATTGTCTTGGTTGGGAAACTCTGGAGGCTTTCCAGTTGCTTAATGTATGTGGAAAGGTACATTACAAAGAGGATGTTATATTTAATAATTGGTCTAATTAGAGTTGCATAAGTAGGAAAGATAACTTTTTTGAGCTGACTGATATGCCTTTAGATATTATATGACTATTGCTGTTACATGGTAGTTAAAGGAGAGGGAATTATCCACCTAAGTTTCAAGATTCTTGTCTATATTATCTTTTTGTTGTGGAGTACTGACCATATTTGGATGGTACAGTGGTACAGCGGTTAGCATTGCCTTCTCACAGGAAGAGGTTCTCTGGTTTGATTCTCGGCTATGGTGCCTTCTGTATGGAGTTTGCATGTCCCGTCTGTGTTCGCGTGGGTTTGTTCTAGTTGCTCTGGTTTCTTCCCACATTCCAAAGACATGTGTCTGGAGTGTTTTTCCTTTGGCCTCCACTAAAAATGGACTCTGTCCCAGTCAGACTTTCCTGGAAACAAATGTTAAACAAATAAATAATAAATAAATAAAATATTGTACATTGAGGGAGTGGGAAGTTTACCAAATGTGACAATACCATACCTTTTCACATTTATCAGCCCTTGTTCCATGCACCACTTGTTTATGATGGTCATTTCCTGCTGTAATGAATGAGAATCAGAAGATTTTACAATAATGCTCACTTTATATCCATCTGTAAAGTGAATTAACCAAAGGGCATTATTTCAAGTCTGGTGATCACAGAAGTAGATGATGAAAAGAGGGGTTCACATACCGAGTCTGTAGCACATGACAAGTTGTCTTCATACATCCTGAGGAAGTGCCTGCCACCTTAACTGTCAGGGTTCTAATCCTCTTACAGTTGTCTATTAACATGACTAGGCATAGACCTACTTTTAAGGCACAAAGCTTGATTATGATGCCAGCATGGAATACAGTGTCAAATGATTTGGTCAGATACAAGTAAGCTCTGTGAACAGAATGTCTACTGTCTACAACCCGTGAAACTTTTTGAAGAAGTTAACTAAACCAAGAAGCAGGATTTCAGTTTGTCAAAGTCAAACTCATGTGAGTCTACTGTAATAATGTTGTTGATATCATAGTTTATGAGGCCAGATATGATGCATTTCATGACATTGCAAATTAGACTGGTCAGTCTAATGGGTCTATAGTTTTCCAGGCCCTTGTGTAAAAGCATTTCCATTTCAGTTCACAATACTTTGGGACAAATCCTGTAACATAGTTCAGGTAAAGCAATTTAAGGAGGAGCTTCACAAGGATATGGTTGTTGCTGTTTATTAGGTATTATAGGTTCATAGGTTGATACTAGGCTATTGGCCCTAGAGCGTATACAAGCCTAGCCATAACAATTCCCTGGCTATTTCTTCCCACACTATTTACTTCCTGGACCCCTGTCTAGCAGGGCGATCCTGGTAAATTATCATACCTCATGAAAGTAATAATTTTGGTTTTAGAAAGCACCTTCAGTACACATTTCTTTGTGATGTTAGGATGTGTAATGTGTTTGAGAATTTGTAGAATTAATATTGTTTTAAGAGTAAAGTTTGAACTAAATATGTCTGTTGTTATACTTGCTATGTTTACTGGGTCTCAATGGTTGGTAACATTTTGGATATGTTCAGGACATAACTGTGTGTTATTTCTTAGTTTTTTAATGTAACCAAGAAAGGACATATAATTGTCCCTAGTTTTAGAAGTAAATTAAGTTTGTGTCTAGGACTGATGGTAGCCTTTATTTCTTTAATGATATTATCAAAGCAAACTTTAATACGAAAAATTTTAGATCAGTTTTGTGATTTATGATTTTTTTCTTATCATACTTTATTTAACTCATAGAGCACCATTTTCTGTATAGAACAATGCGTGCATCACAAGCTATACAAGACAACCAAAATATTACACATTTACAATAAATTGGGCATTTTAAACAAAATTGTCTTGATCTAGCATATGAAGATTATGAACAAATAAGTCACAATAAACACAATTGTGATTACTCCACGTAAGTGGTACTGTCTCAGACACAGCCTATAATGAAATAAAAAGAGGAACCCATCCTAGAATAAGAAAGACCAGCACTAATGAAAATTAAGTCAAAGAAAGGAACAGGCTAAGATGAGGACACTGCAGATATGATCAGGTTGCTGGGTGAAATAGGGGAAAAAAGACATCAGAGGGTGTTCACAGCAGTATTTCATGAAAGGCACATCCCAAATGACTGGAGAATAAGCATACTAGTGACTGTGTACAAGAACAAAGGGATATTCATAACTATGTGCAGTACAGAGGTATCAAGCTCCTATCACCCTGCATGAAAGTGCTAGAGAGGGTAGCCTGATAAATTAATATGCGGGTTAGTGGAAAGTTAGATGGTAGAATGACAGTTTGGATTCTAATTAGGATGCAGCACAACCGACTTGGTGTTTGGAGTGAGACAGCTAGTTGAAAATAAGGTAGAGATGTGGAAAGAATCCAACTGGGCATTCCAAGAAATGGAGAAAGCAGATCACAAGGTACCATGAAAGCTGACTTGGGTAGTCCTGCAATGGTCTGAAGTCCCACAAACAATGGTAGAATTAGTGCAGGCTATGTACTAGGACCCAATGACACGAGTATGAACAATGTTTGGACTCACAGAGTGGTTCCCAGTGAGAGTGGGTGTACATCAGGGTTCAGCTCTGAGCCCACTGCTGTTCATACTGTTGATGGCCTGCATTAGGAAAAAGGTCATAAGAGATAAAGCAACAAAGCTGCTGTATTAGGATAATGTGCCATTACAAGCAGACTGAACAAGAATGTCAGCAAATAGTAGGGAAATGGAATGCAAATCTAAAGGCACACTGGATGAGACCGAGTACAGATAAAACAGTTGCAATAGCAGAAAATAAGGGACATCAGAAGAAGCTAAAAACTGAGATAGAAAGGAAAATAGTTTAACAGATTAATATCTGTGATAGGTGGACTAGGAGAAAAGACGTCTGAATAAAGATGTCAAAGCTAGAATCAGAGGGGGTGTAGTCCACTAGCAAAGAGCATCAGGGGTAATATGTGACAGGTGAATGCCCATAATCTGAAAAATAAGTTGTGTGGTGTGAGCAGTACTATTCTATATTAGAGAAACCTTTGTAATGAAGGAAAAGCAGTTGAGAAAGCAAGAGGTGCCGGAGATGACGTGCCTGAGATGACTGATATAATGCATACTGTGAGACAGACAGCAAAAGGAGGACTTGAGAGCAAAAGCCCAGGTAGCTCTAATTACAGACAAAGTCAAGGTGAACAGATTACAGTAGCTTGAGGAAATGATGAGGCAAGCAGAAGACAATCTGGTGAAGAAAATTGGTAACAGACAGGAGGATGGCAAGAGGAAGTTTGGATGCCCAGCAAAGAGATGGATGTATTGTGTGAGAGAAACCTGCGACAGTCAGGCATCACTGTTGAAGAAGGCAGCAGAGTGGCACTGATTGAAGAGAGAAGAAGACAGTTAAAGCGACACCCTGACCCCATGTAGAAACCTGGGAAAAAGGGGTTGCTGCTGATGAAACAGAATTGTGATAATAGGTGTTCTAGATAAGGGTGAGGGAGATCATCTTTGGTGGATTACCCAATAAATAATAATAATTATAAGAAGAAAAAGGAAGAAGCATGATGATAAATAGTGGGAGGGTGGCATAATGGTTAAGGCGGTTACCTTGCATGCACAAGGTACAGGGTTTGATTCTCACATGGGATAATTGGCTAGGCGTAAAATGGCCCACAAGGGCAATTAGCCTAGTAGTAATCTATGGCCTATGGACTTTAATATGTAATAGAAAGTGAGAAAGTCACAGAGATGGAGCCTAGTCAGGTGGTAAAATGCTTCTATTCAACCAAGAACTTAGAGGCTCATCCTGTGACCTCTGTTTTATTATAAAGTTCTTATGCTGTACTGGAAAATAAGACTGAGGATGATGGAAATTAAAGTTTAGCAGAAGAGAAATGTAAAGAAATGAATGACTCAAAAAGAAAGGAAGATTTATAAGGAGAGAGGGAGACATAAAACCTGAACATTTTTTAATAATTTTATCAGTTGAATTTCTAATGTTTGTAGGCAGGGAAATGAAAAGTGGACAATCAGTTTTGCTGTGATGTATATATGTTTTAGTATATTGAGAACATTTCTGAAACTGAATAATATTTTTTAGAGGATTTTTTTTGAAGAGAAAAGGATCTGGTCAATTCAGCCAGTGCAAAATTCTAGGGTAGTCACTTTTATTTTATAACAAAATGTTTTCATTTTACATATGAATGTAGTCAAAACAAGAAGAATGTTAATAATAGGCATAGAAAATGGAAGGAATGACAGGAGAATAATTAAGACATATGCCTGTATGAATTCAACCAGAAGAAAAACGTTATGGGATAAAACTGAAATGCGGTTATGTACAGAATATACTGTTATACGGGTGCGAGTTTTTACCTGCAGTTTGATAGATGTAAAGAAAAAAATGAAAACAGAAGATGCATATGTTAGATTTTGCAAAGTTGTAATAAATAAGAACAGATTATGTTCTAGGAGCCTGAATGGCTTACTTTCTTCAGGGGGAAATTTAGATCCTAGCCAGGATAGATTATGATGCAGATACAATAAACCTTACACAAGCCAATAAAACTGTGCGCACATTGCGGCACGACACATGCACGATAGCACACTGTTTTGCATTTAGTAAGAGGCTCTATATGTTGTGTAGAGCTGCACAACATGGTAAATACTGTGGTATGCTAATTACAGCATAAGCAGGTGAACTGCATGCTAATCAACCAATCCATGATGGAGGAGCTATTCAACAAGCTATAAAGCAACTGTGTAGATTCAGTGCTAGTTTTCCCTGTGAATTCTAAAACCTATTGGAATAAGGCCATGAGAAGCAGTCACCACAGAAAGAATGTAAGGGGTTGCTGTTGCTTTAATTCATGTATGTGTGCAACAGGCTGATGTCTATGCTGCTGCTGCTGCTGCTAATAGACAACAGCCAAGAAGAAGAGTTTTTAGACCCCGTTTAACAAATCACAATCTGCATGATGTGGAAATTGTAGAGCACTACACGATAGATAGAGACTTACTACAGGAACTCTGCAACCTGTGTCGTCCTCAACTCAGAACCAGGGCAAAGGGAGATGAACCCATACCAGTGGAGACAAACGTATGTGTAGCACTTAGAATTTTAGCTACAAGAACCTTTCAGAGAACAACAGAGGACATGCTGGGGGTGTCACTGGCATCAGCATCCAGGATCCTCCATCAATTCCTGAATGCTATGCTCCATCCTACCATTGACCACATATATTTTCCCTGTACTTCTGAGGACAGCGCCACAAATATGCATTTCTGCTCTGTAGCACACTACCCTGAAGTAGTGGGTGCCATAGATTCTACACATATAAGAATCAAAGCACTACCCAGAGAACAGGGAAGGGTCTACATAAATAGAAAGGGCTTCCACTCCATTAACTGTCATGTTGTGTGTACTGCTAAGGGGAATCATCTTGAATGTGTGTGCTGGCAATCCAGGCAGTTACCACAACTCACATATTTGGCACAACTCCCAGGTGTATTAGATGTTCACTAGGGGGGATATCCCACTGGGTAATTTACTGGGGGATGCAGGCTATGCACTGGAGCCTTGGCTGATGACACCTTTCAGAAATGCACACACACCCACTGAAGAATTCCATAATAAGGCACACACTCAAACCAGAAATAGAGAAAGGGTGTTTGGGCTGCTGAAGTCATGGTTCCGGTGCTTAGATACATCTGGGGGAGCCCTGCAGTGCAATCCATGTACATGTACTGAAGTCTTCAACATCTGTGCCATGCTTCACAACATCATTCTAAGAAAATGCCCTTCAGCAAGATCAACAAGGATCATCATGGACCTCATAAATAAAGATATTGGGGACCTACAGACACTGGATCCTACCCAGTTCGGCTTTGTAAAGGGCAGATCCTGCCTCTTAAACCTGGTCGATTTCTTTGAAACAGTCACCAAGGCCATTGATGAGGGGAAGGTGGTCCACACAGCCTACCTGGACCTCGCAAAAGCCTTGGCTACAATACCCAACTCGGGCATTATAGATAAGCTCACCAGCTTAAATATAAACCCCTATGTCTCTAGATGGGTTGCAAACTGGCTCAAGGACAGAACCCACATGGTTAGAGCCATGTCAGACTCCAAACCAGTTACAAGTGGCGTCCCACAAGGCTCAGTCCTGGGACCTCTCTTGTTCGGTATATATTTCTTGGAGGTACAGGCAAACACGGAAGGACTGTGGCTGACCAAGTTCGCAGATGACTGAAAACTGGGTGCCATAATTGACTCTCCAGCCGACACAAGCATCCTCCAAAAGGGCCTCATAGAAACAGACAACTGGTGCCAGAGCCATGGCCTCAAGCTAAATGCCAAAAAGTGTATAGTTATCCCCTTTGGCAAAAACAAAGTGCCCACAAATTACCACATAGGTGGTAATCCATTAAGTACAGAAGAAGTAATTAGGGACCTGGGGACCCAAGTTGATAGCAATCTCTCATATGACAACCACGTGGCCAAAGTGGTTAGAAAAACATTTTATATAGCCCACCTAATCATGAAGGGATTCACATCTAGATCAGGGGAGGTCATTCTGCCTCTTTACTCATCCCTCATCAGGCCCATAATTGAGTACAATGCCCCTTTTGGGATGTACCTTACCAGACACCTGCAGCAACTGGAAAGACCCCAAAAGTACCTCACCAAGAGGATCAAAGGGCTCAAACAGATGCCATATGCTGCCCAGTTAAAGAAACTCCAGCTCTACTCAGTGGCATACCGCCTGCTCAGAGGCGATCTGTGCCTGACGTATAAAGCCATGTCCAACCCGGAATTAATGGACATGCTGCACCTCAGAAAATCCAAATCCCATCGAGCTACGCACTCGAGAGACTTGAACCTCAGCACTGAAATAAATAGGACATGCTGGAGGGACTGATTCATAACCCAGAGGCTCCCTTCACTCAGGAATAAAATCCCAGTCCAGGTTAGGCAGAGTCCCTCATTGACTCTCTTCAAGAGTTGTCTTGATGAGTGGATGGGAGATCGTAGGTTTACCCCGGGTATCACTTCTGTGTCACTGTTAGACAGAGACACAGTACACTAACCTTGAAAAAGGGCATAGCAAAATTAATTTAAAATGGGTGGTGAAAGCCAAACACTCTGGCTAGGCTTATAAATGCCCTAGGGCAGATAGCCTAGTATGAACCTATGAACCTATGAAAGGGCACACATCTCACCACCACTGGCAAGGTCTCCACTGCCACATGCAGGTGAGGAGTCATAGGGGAAACCAGCAGCTGCTGTGGGTGTAGGCAGATGTAGGTGTGTTTAATATGCCCTCACATTGGCTAAGAGGTAACACATAGCACACTCACTCACCAAATAAGGGGCTAAAACCTTCATCCTACACACATACATATAGTAATATTGATGCCAGGCAATGCCCACAAACTTTACCCATTCATGTAATGGCTGTGTTCTCCTAGTATCAGATAGAATCAGCCCTGAACTAAAACTGTAGTGACTGCCGGATTTACATTGCAAGTGTTGAACCTGGAATAGAACAAAATATGTGTAATACTACTAATGAATGACATAGCCTTGTATACTGTTACTTGGTAATGTAAGTAAGAAAAAAGGTGGTTGATTTTTACAGCAATGACTTCAAGATGTGACAGGGGTGACTTATGTGAATACATGTGTCCTCGGGTCTATATCATAATCGCGAAAGACAGAAACCGTGAATATGAAAATGTCACCACATAATGAGCGAACTACCAGAAGAGCGAACCGCCAGAACAGTGAAAGGCAAAACATTGAATGGATTTGTTTGGCCAGCAGGGCGATTCTGGGGATAAGGGTATATACTCTTTTCCCCACTGTAGTGCGATCTCAGAGTTGGTATATTTAAGTAGGGGGTTGTGGAGGGTGCACAAAAGTGTGTTTTGTTTTTGTTTTTTGTAGTTGGTTTAGGTATACTTATATGGCGCTGTTGGTTAGGGAAATCTGTACGATGTTGTGGTTTTTGCTGATTAGGTGGTTTGCTCATCTGGTAGTTTGGTCTTTTTGTGTCGACCTTTTCATCTTTGTAGTTTTTGTCTTTCGCGATTATAATATAGACCCGTGTCCTCTATCAAGCAATAGGCCTCAGGCACCAAAGATACACACATTTATACCTCTCAAAAGTATTGATGGTCACTTAATGCCCTCAGTTTGGCATCATACTTTTGTACTGGCAAATCATTAAAGATAGAAGTTAGAAATTAATGACACACATTTCAGTTTCAGACTTCATATCCCTCAGAAAATCCTAAAAATACTAATGCAAAAACTGTTTGATTCTATCAGCTGCCTCTAACTTTGTAAGACCAAAGTACTTAAAAAGTCTCCCTATTGTTCATCCTTTGTCCCACCAATTTTTTATAGCTTGGTCCACCTTTTTTAGCTGTAAAAGTATAGGAGGCATGTACAAATTACAAAAAAACTGTAAGAAAACAGTGGAATTAGCAAAACAGCATCACAAACACAGATATTCTAAGTACTAAGTTAGCTACCACCCTGAGCATCACACACAAAGCTTATGTATCCCTGAATCCAAGAGATAGAAAACAAGGCTATGCCACAGTTATCATCACTTGCACAGGGTGTTGTGGGGGGATGGTGCAAGAAGCCTAGGCTGACACAAAACATGAGTGCATGCAAGAAAGAAAGAGTAACAGGCAGAAATTTAGATAAAGTATCAAATGGCCAATGAGACAAGATGAGCTTTAAGCCTCAGGAATTAATCATATAACTGGTGTGTGTGTGTGGTGTGTGTGTGTGTGTGTGTGTGTGTGTGTGTGTGTGTGTGTGTGTGTGTGTGTGTGTGTGTGTGTGTGTGTGTGTGTGTCTGTATGGGCACTCCAAGTTAAATTGGTGTGTGAGTGTCTGTGAGAACACAACCAAGCTCTGTGCCAGCTCTACATCTTAGTATGTTGGACAGGTGTGAGCCATGCATGGTAGAGGTGGCAGCTCACTGTCTTCATACCCAAACACGAGAGCTGTCTCTGTCAGGAGTTTTACTGGCATGTCCATGCCCATGGTGAGATGTACTACATGAACATGACTGATGTCTGCTGGAAGAGCTCTCCTCATGAGTATGCCCAGAACCATGACCCCATGGTCTGCCTTGTCTAGGTGTGGACACCTCAACCACTGATGGAGCAGTAGAAGTAGTGCCACTATGGGAGCGTGATCAGGCATGGCCACATTGGCTAACATCAGCTGATGTGGCTGACCTATGCCCACATGGATGCCGTCCCCCTCCAAGCAGATGTCACATCACAGACACCGCCTGTTCCAACGTATCATTCATCTGATCCATTGAATTGGCAACACTGTGGAGGTAGTCACGCATGTCAGCCTGTTCCATATCTATAACCCTAAGCATTTTCTTGGATGCCCTATTAAAACATGCCTGCACATTCATGACAGCCCGAAACATATTTCGACACACTTTAATCAGGTGGATGATGGACAGCAGGCCTTCTCTGAGCACCCGTAACAACCCTCCTGCAGGGCACTTTGCCCAAAATTTGGCTATGGCCAGAGTCAGCAAGCACTGAAGCCACAGTAACAACACAACCCTGCTCGAGTGTCTCAGCCTCCATCTGTCCAATATCTGAGAGCTCACTGGAATAGGTTGGCGTATGCCTCCCAGGTGTGTCCAATGAAATTGCAGGGGATGACTGAATGTCAACCTCAGTGTCAGATTCAACCTCTGCACAAAGCCTCTGTTTGGCCACCATCATCATCTGAGTCTGCCGATATTCTGACATCAGATGGTTAGAGTCATATACTACCACTGTCAGGATCACCTGTGATAATAAACAACAAACACAGGAAAGAAATTAATAGCTACACTATTACACTATTACAGTTCAATATATGCTAACAAACCAACAGTGGTTCCACTATTCCAGACAATACAAAAATACACTGACATCCACTTCATACATACGGCTAAAATAAATATTTCTGTGAACTGTTCATAAGTACTTGGCTTACCTTGTGCAGATGACTCCCCAGTTCCAAGGAAGGATGGCCCTGAAAGAAGTTAAGCAAAAGGTAAGAACAATATCATTACAATTAACAGTAACACAGGGGGGTGAAAAAGTTTTGGCTCTTTATATGTCCATTAAAAATACATGTAACAGAAACTTGGATGGCATGTCCACACCAAGCCCATGTGTAATGAACCAGAATGTGCTGTTAACAGTATCATCTATCCTCCCCAAAAAATGGTAAACAAACGTAAGTACTACTGCCAATATTTTGCTATACAAGAAAAATTTAACAATGGACAATTGTTAAGCCTACCTGGAAGTTCTCCTTAGGATATACTTGTCCTCCCTGAAACAGCAGCACCAACATCAGTGACATGCTGTTGTGCACTTCCCACTGAGCTCTCTGGATTCCTGACAGTGGACAGGAACTCTGCATTTGGTGTCAGTGGTGGCTCCGTAGCAAGCTCCCCAGGTAGCCATCTCTCCACAGGCTACTGCAGCTATCTCCTCTGGGATGATGAAATCAGGTCAGTGGCTCTATGATGCACCTGAACATATGTCATGTTGTGGTCCCCAACAACATTCACATCTTTTACTATCTGCTGCCAAATGTGCATTCTTCCAGACATATCCCCACAGCATCTCTCAAGCAGAAAGCTACCATGTCACCTAAAGACTTGTAGAATTACACCATTCTCAGGGGCAGTGAAGGGAGGTCTGTGGGTAATGAGATGCTTGGGTACCATAGTCCTAGGGGACACATAACAGAAAAGAAGAATACTACACATAAATATCACATAAATAAAAGTCTTACTTAGATATAACACATAAGGAAGTAGTTTTTCAATATTACCCACCGGAGAAAAAAATCCAAATATATTCAAATAGAAAAAAGGATTTATATGGTTTTAACATATTATAGTCAGACACAAAGCAAGGTTATATCCAAAACTAGGGGGGTAACAATAGCAAAGCAAACCTCTGCACAAACAAATTTCTATGTGCCAACACAGACAGGGAACTTGGCTCCTCCACCCAGGAAACAAAAAGTACATGACATTTTGCTAACAAACAAAGGAATTAGAACTTTCAGTGAATTGCTGTAACTGCTATCAAGGAAACCGTACCCAAAATATTTGTACACATTTAACACAGAACATTCATTTTGAAGCAATAGACAATCACTTGTACCTGTGGCCAACACTCCCCTAGAGGTTTCTATAGGCATCCTAGAAAGGTAAAATCTCTGTGTCATTTACAATATAGGACATTTACATATCACAGAAATAACAACAGAAGACTGTAAAGAGAAACATTTGTAACGTTTAACACTTGTGATAAAAGTTAATAAGGCTGTGCATCTGTGAAAGTGACATGCCCTGACCAAAATTCCTATACCCATCAGTAAACTTCTAAAAAGTGCATGCAGATAAAAGTAGCATTTGCTGATACATATGTAAAAGTATTTTTCTGACTGAGATCTGAGCAATGAGCATATCCAGTATCTAACCGAAAAATGTAATTATGCCTTACCAAGAGCAGTAGTCTTCTGTGCAGATAAATCCAAAGTAATAGCAATCTTCAACTATGGTATCCACATAAACAAGTCTCCTCATCTTCAGGTTCCCTACCTTACATGGTTACCTTTTTATAGTGCAGATTTAGGGCTGTGAATGAGGCGTGAGCTCATTAGAATTGCTGAATCCCAAAGTCTTGGCTCTGTATGCAGTATCTGATGTAAACATAGTGCAGGCACTCCCTCAGTGTTTGTTGTTAGTGGATTGCAACTGTGAATGATTACTGGTAGGGAGAATGAAAACACAACATCAATTCAGACTCCCTAACCTCCAGTGGGTGTGTCAGCCATGTTAGACTTACAAGGTGTAGAAGTAATTGTATCAATGTTTTAAAAGTAAGTAAACAGAACACATTTCACAGTTTCTGTTTAGTAACATCTAATGTCCCCTGCATTGGTAGAAAACTGTATATTATTGCCATTTAATATTCTCTGACATTTTAAAGACAATTGTAGGAAATGCCTTACAGGCTGCATGTCTCACATTGCTACTCTGATAAGAGAAGATTGAACACCCTACAGAAACATAGCTGCATTTCTCCAAACAATAGTCAGAAATGGTTGTGTGATCACTCATTGCAGTACATTCTGAAATTAAGACATGCAAAAACAAATCAGAAGTGTACAAGTGTCATAAGTTTGTTGATATTGTGGATATTTATTTATTTGTTTATTTATTTATTTATTTCACATTTGTTAACCGGGTTAGTCCAACTGAGTTTGCAAACAAACCCATTTTCAGTGGAGACCTGAGAGGAAAAGCTCCAGCAAACATGAGTAAAGATAAAGTGACAATATACAAATATTAAATAACAATCACAATACAAAATAATTGTAAAAAGAAAAGGTTATTAACTATTTGCATTGCATTGTTAGTAAGCAACCCATTTTCAGTGGAGACCCAAAGGGAAAGAGCCCCAGCAAACATAAGCAAATATAAACATACAGAACAGAAACTATTAAAAATAACAGTACAAGAACAAAATTAATTATAAAGAGAAAAACAAAAGAAAAACATTATGAACATTAAGGGTTGCACTGATAGCAGTGCTCTAAAATTTGCTACATATGAGAGTAAAAACAAAAAGATAATCGTTCAAAAGAAAGCCAATGTATAGACATTGATAGGAAGTGGGGGGGGTAAATAGTATGGAGAAAGGGAGGGGGACAGAAAGGATGGGGCTATAGTAGTAGAGCTGAATGTTTAGGAGGTTAGTTTAAGCAGAAGTTAATAACAGAGAAAGAAAGTTAGGAGATGCAACAGGTTATACAGTAAGACAGACTAAGACTACGTGTGTTCAAGGCAACAGCATAATTTCAAGTTTAGTATGTGGGATTTAAGCTCCTTTTTACAACAGGGAAAGGAAAGGTTGGATCTAATATGGAGAGGGAGTTTGTTCCAATTTAGTGAGATAGAGTGTTTTAAAGTAGTTTCCAATATTTTTTTTGGGTTTATAAACTGAGAGAAGATGCTGATCAGCACTCCAAAGAGGCCGGGGGTGGAGTAGAGAGTAACATGGGAGGCAAAAGCAGGGCAGGCAGAGGGGTTGTTGAGTATGGAAAAGGTAGTGTGGAGTTGCGATTGTGGGAGAAGGTGCGGAAATTCCAGCCACTGAAGTTTGTTTAATGAGAGGCAGTGATGTGAAGAGAGTGGTTGGTTTAGAATAAATCTGGCTATTTTGTTATATGTTTATTCCAGTTTCTGCATTGAGGTAGTTTGAATATTTTTAAGGATGGGGGAAGTGTATAGAAGATTAAGTAGTAGAAACACCTGCGCAAGAGTGTGTTTAGTCATAGTAGTGAGGAATTTTTTGTTCCTATAAAGTAGTCCAAGTTTTTGGTGTTTTTTTTTTTGATGGCCTGTTGTATGTGCAAGTCAAATTTTAGTCAGTTATCAATTATTACCCCAAGGAGTTTGGTGTGTGAGGCAGGGGAGATAGTGGCACCATCTAGGGAGGAAAGAGAAAATTTGGATTTAAGGTAAGATAATGTCTGAGGTAGGAAGAGAAGGAGTTGAGTTTTCTTAGTGTAAAGGATTAGTTGATTGTTTCTGAGCCATTTTTCAACAGAGATAAAGGAATTATGTGTTAGTGTATGTAGTTCAGAGATAGTATTGGAGATAGATAAGAGAGTAGAGTCATCTCCATATTGTGTTGCAGAGAGCCTGCAGGATGAATGTAGGTTGTTGGTAAAGATGTAGTAAAGGAGTGGTCCAAGTATGGAGCCTTAGGGTACTCGTGTTTGAACAGCAAGGAAGGGTGAGAAAGCCTGCTGCCTTCTAACAGCTTGTTTTCTGCCAGTAAGGTAGGATTGGAAACAGCCAAGAGTAGAAGGAGAGAGGTTTAGGTCTGAGAGTTTGTTAAGAAGGATGGTATGTGACACAGTGTTGAAGGCTTTAGAGAGATTAAGGAATAGACAGGATATGAGGAGGTTGTTGTCCTTAGCTTCTGCAACCTTTAAGTAAAGGATAGTAAGGTAGTCAAGGTACTGTGTTTAGGGCAGAAACCATGTTGTGAGGGGGGTGAGGATATTTTCTTGAATGAGATAGGACAGTAGTTGAGTATGTATACATTTTTCAAGGATCTTAGAGAGCAGTGAGAGAATAGCGATTGGTCTATAGTTAGATGGTTCAACAGAGGTGCCTCCTTTGTGAAGAGGAGTGGTATAGAAGGATTTCTATATTTACAGTATGGTAGATTCCTGAATGGAGTGGTTGATTAAGATAGATACAGGGTATGCAATAGAGTCAGCAGCAATTTTCAGAAACAGAGGGGGCAGTTTATCAATGGAAGGAGAGCATGGTTTTAGTTTAAGAAGCAGGGATTTGATATATTTAGAAGATACAGGTCACAAGGTAAAAGGCTGAGAGACAGAGGAGCATAGAAGTTTAGGGGGAGGTGAGGGTGACACAGAAGAGTTGGAATGAGCAAAGTTACCAAAGGGTAGGAGTTTAGAGATGCTGTCTAGGAAGTGTTTTTTTGTGATTTTTGGAGTTGCTTGTATGCACAATGATTTTCATTCTCTATTGCAAAGCTGTTTCTGTGGCAAAGAGGGCTACGACACCCTTACATTTTGTTTTGAAGGTTCATTGGTGTAAGAGATCAAATTCAGACATGTGTAAAAATCTTTCATGTGTACTAATATATATATTTTTTAAATGCCATTATTTGTGTGGTGCTCAGCTTAGTGCAAACAAGAAAAATGGATAAACAAAATAAACGTCATGTAATGTACTTTTTTGTGTGTATAGCACATCTGCAAAACACATTGATCCACACAGGATATACTAGCTGTACATCAGGGTTCAAGTTCCACTTTTGTTTTTTTAAGGATGACACCTAATAAACTCAGATCACAAGGCTAAACTTTAGCTTTGCTGATCTTTTTTTGTGACGCTTACCATCGTGCAAACCTGGACTAGTGGCCCACACAGGAAGCAGACAGAACACCTGCAGACAGGATATAGACATTCTAAATGTCAAAAAGGATACATTGTTGCATTTTTTGCTTTCCTTCATGGAACACTGCTAAGCAATGATGTGCTGTGGTTAGCAAGCTTCCCCAACACCTGCAGCTATAGAACACCTGCAGAGAGGAAGCAGACAGTAGACAATTACAAAATGGATACAGTGTGCTGGGCATCGAGCAAACATGCTACGTGGTGTAGCATGGCAGTTACCACACAGAAGTTAATAATGAATAGGGAAATATCCAACTATTATTTAACTATTCCTGTGGCAGCAGATGTAAGTGTCGGGCTGCAATACAGACGGTCCTGAGTTCTAATACAGGAAGTACAAAATATTTTTAATGTTGTTACAGTTCATAGTTTATAGTAATGATCTGGAAAATATCCAAGTGGCATTTCAATATTCCTGTGGCAACATGTGTAAGTGTAGGGCTGCCATATACATGGGCCTGGGTTCTAATATAGGAAATTCCAGACATGCTTACTGTTGTTCCGTTTCACATTATATTAAATATCACTTATTAAAATTTATATATAATTATAAATAACAATAACTATGCATAACAGTGGAGCTCATATGAATTATATGTATGAGTGGTAAGACACCCTTACTGTGTTTTGAAGGTTCAGATGTCCGACTGAGTGTATACTGTCTACTATGTTTCTGTAAGTATAATTCTGCTCTTGGTACTTGCATGGCCATCACACTTCAATAAGGCACATACACAAATGAACGTATAAACAAGGACCTTATCAGGTCAGACTCATACATGTTTAACACCTCAGTGTCATGTGTATTTATAAATAATTTGCGATTATATCTGAAAAGCACTTTTTCTCTGGTAAAGATGTAAAATCATAGCTGGGGAAGAAAATGTTTTGTCTCTTATGCATAGGTTTGGATCCCACACTGTAAAAATCAGTTTTATTCAGTGTATAAAGCCAAAACAAATGTGCCAAGTCATGAAATATACGGCCCCAGTGCATGTCTGCAAAGTTAAATCACTAATTACAGCAGCAAACAACCGTCAAACTAATGTCAAGGGTTAGATTGATCTTGCAATTTCCAAAACTGCTTTCCCTGTTTGGCACTGTTGCTCTCCACTTAATATCATTTAAACATGGTTGGCATCATTACTTGTGTTTGAGTACTACATTAGACATGATAAAATGCAGTGGCAGGAAATCATTATTATTTATTGCTGTGTTTTCTGGTTAGACATGTCTGGTGTTAGAAGGGAAGGTGCCCAATTCAGGGCATAGAGGTGTGGTGTTCAGGAGTCCAGAATCTTTATTGGACTCTTTGTAAAGCACCACAGCTGAAGGCTTTTGCAGGGGGACTATACCAGCTCCCAGTACAAGTCTGAGACTCGTAATAGTTTGGCCAAGGCTGTATCCAATGCAACTAGCATTCCATGCACTGGACAACAGTGTAGACACCACTTTAATGGCCTAAAATGTGCAAGAGGGATACACTCAACCAGTGGCTGGATAACTTCATAACTAGCAGCATCCCACAGTTGTTTAAGCATACTAATAAAGATAATTTATAATAGAAAACTAAATATAGGCAAAACTGGTATCTATAAAGATCTTCTGTTCTCTTCTTTTCTTTACACAACTAATGTAGAACTCATTGTGAATAAGGAGGCCCATGCTGAGCATCTAGACAGACTGAGGGAAGCAAAGTATGCAGTACAAGAGAAGTGTTATTGTAGCTTTTAAATGATTTTTTTCTATACAGTTGCAGTAAAGTGTGCATACATATCCTAACTGTAAAAGCAAGTATGCATGCTTCAGTCTGTAGCACAAACCAGCTGTAGGAATGAAGTGCAAAATTGTAGTCAGAGGTTGTGGGTTCAAATGCCACAAGTAGCAATCCTTTAAAAATATTGCATACATTAATACGTAAGAGGCACAAATGCCCTGCTGTTAACTTTAAACTGTATAATTGGACCAAGCATATGTGCAATATCTGCACATTGCAAGGATTGCTTTGAGCAATCCATAATTATAGTTTGTAGTTGTTAGAAAGTATACTTAATTGTAAACTTCCAGACAAAATACTTGTATTATTGTGATAATGCATTGTATGTCACATATGATGGTACTAATTTCTCTTTTTTTCTCTCACCCAGCCCTTATCTCTTTTCTTTCTGCGTTGCCAAAACATTTCCATGTCACCCATCTCTAACCAATCACAAAATGCTTTACAGTACAGTGAGATAGGCCAACCCCATTGGGTCAGCCTGCTTCTGCTCCATTGGCTCTGACACTGATGCCCAGCACATCTGGGACCCAACCAGGCAGTACTGCCTCTGCTGCCCCTGCACTACCTGCCCCCTCAGGAAGAACTACTCTGGCAGATGAATCTGTGGTACCCACCAGGAGTACTGGTGGAGGTGGGGATTTTATCACCTAACAGGAGATGCAGGGGTTGGTCGGTAGGGTTAAGCACAGCATCATTGGTGCACACCTATGCTGGATGGAAAGACTGCTCTCCCTCATGGTCTGTAGGGGGAGGAGAAGATGTCAAGCACTGTAGCAGCCAGCAGAGTAAGGGGATAGTAATGACAGTCTTGTGGGTGAGGGCTAGATTCTCACTGTCCCCATATTTGATGGGCATAAGCTTCTGTTGTCCCCTTCCTAACCCCAATGGTGGTGCTCACCAACCTTTTCTGTCCCTCACCACCATCTCTTTATCTTATATTGTTTGTCCTGTTTGTATCTACTTCCTCACCAATCCTACTTCCCTGAACCAGAAATACCTGCTTCCCTTGCCCAGCATTACTCTCTTACTGAAGTTCAAAAAAGAAAAGCACAACTGTCCCACAAAAAAAAAAAAAAAAAAAAAATCAGTTACTATTCTGTACCATATTTTCATGTTACACTGTTGAATAAATGGCTAGCTATGGTTCTATCCTACCTCCCTCCTGCACATTCCTATATGTCTTTCCCTTTGTTCTTTCCCCTACTTGCTCCCCATTTTACCACTTTCCTATCTACCCCATTTTAACACCTTTAACCTGCTCAAAAATAGAATCACACACAACACACATAACTAAAAGAAACAAAAAGCAATGGATGCCTTCACTTTTTGTCCTCTGTGTTTGCATGGAGTTTGGCATCATGGACCAATGCTAAGCAATGGCGAACAGCACTTCTTTGGTGCAGTTACCTAAGCACAACACCAGATAGACACATTCCACTAAGCTAACACACACTTGTACACAATGAATGTAGTATAAATAATTATTTCATTGCATTATCACTACTTATTTAAAAACTATTACATGCACTTGGATTTGAACCTTATATCAGTTGGGCTCCAAAAGAAATGTGTCAGTGCATTTACACCTGCTGCCACATAGTCAGCTAAGCAGCAGGTGTATTTCATACACCCAGTACTCATAACTCTCATTATTTTATAAATGAAGCTATAAATGAAGCTCATGGTTGCTCACCACTTAACTACATGCAAACAGGGAAAGCAGTAGAAATGTGTATCTCTCATGAGCAAACTATCTGTTTCACAAACCTGCTGCTCAGAGGTGCACTATACAAAGTGGACAATAGCATGTATTATTTTATTTACTGCCCATTTAGCCTTCATGCCATGAAACTACATGTGAAAACACAAACAAAAGGAAAGCACTATCTAAGAAAATAACACATATTTACAATGCAGCCATCTGTTATCACCCCCATGCACTGCAACCTGGGTCTCAAAGAACCTGTTCACAAATATATCAACTACACTGCAGAAATACATAACAAATATTTTTTATACACCATGCACATCTTTACATTGATGATATATATTCAGATTTTCCACTGCTTGTAGTAATGCGGACACCTGTTTGCATATAATTTGTAAAGCTGTCTCTTAAAGTATACTTGCAAATTGGAAAAACAACAACAAATGCTACACATTGCACTCTCATCAATCTGGTAACAGGCAGAACTTTAATATCTTGACAGTGAGACATGGCTAGCCATCCATTTCATGCAGACCTACCAACATCTTTTCTCCAACATCCACTGCACATGTTATCTACTATAAGTTGCCCTACAGCTTTGTAAAAGTCAGACTCGAGCCATGTCGCTTGTGTAAAGTACTGAGTTCTCTAGTCCGTGTACTAAAACAGGTAGGGGTTTTGTTCTCACTGTAGTCAACTGGTGTGTGTGTGTGTCTAGTCAGAAGAGCATAACTGTGTATCCTGTAGTTACCACTGCAATCCCATGGAGTACCAATATTTTCACAGTTGGACATGCCTACACATCCATTTCATGCAGGCCTCCTGAAATCTACTCGCAAACATCCATTGATGATATCACCTGCTACAAGTTGCCCTGCAGCCTTATAAAAGCTACATTTGTGCTGTAGTACTTGCATAAAGTAAGTACTGAGTTCTCTAGTTCATATACTTAGGTAAGGGTTCTAATCTCACTACAATCAATTGGTGTGTGTATGGTTCTATCTAGTCAAAAGAGCATAAATAAGTACCCTGCAGTTAGCACTCCAAACCCATGGACCACCAGTATTATGACAGTTGCACATGCCTACACATCCATTTTATGCAGGCCTCCCAATATCTTCTCTCAAACATCCACTGATTATGTCATCCAATATAAGTTGTCCTGCAGCCTTTTAAAAGTCAGCCTTGTGCCATGGTGTTTGTGTAAAGTACTGAGTTCTCTAGTCTATGTATTCAGATACATAGGGGTTCTATTCTTACTGCTGTCAACTATCATTTATGTGTGTGTGTATTTGAGAACTTGCATGGCATTAGAGAAAGAATTTTACACCAGAATTGTCAGACAGATACTGGACGCAATGCCCCTTTCCAGCAGGGAGAGAGGTGGAATCCCAGGGATGTATTTTCTGTTCCACATCCAGTTATACAGGTTGCACGTAAAAAGGGTTAATGAGATACCCTGCTTGACATGGAGAGGGAGTCTATTCCACAGAAAGGGGGAGTCTCTGGGACACAAATCTGTCACACTAACAAGTCTTATTGATGTGACAGACCAGTTTGAAGTTGCACGTGTGAGTTACTTGAGTGGAGCTTGACTTGTGGATATGCAGCAGTCCCATCAAGACAAGGTCTGAGACTGCTTTCTATGCCAGACAGAGGTCACCTTTGAGGAGTCTGTATGAGACTGAATAGAGGATAAGGCTTTTAGTCTGTGTAGTGTAGATGTTTGAAGCCCTGGATTCTCCTGGTGAGGAATCTCTGTGGTCTCTCCAGTTGATGCATGTGCTTTGCGAGGTACATGTGAAAGGGGCACTGCACTCAATAATGGGTCTTATAAGGGAAGAATACAGGGATGCTATGACCTCCTTGTCCCTGGATGAGATACCCTTACTAATGAGGTGGGCCATATAGAAAGCTTTCCATACAACAGAGGCAATATGGTGGTCATTTGCTGTCAACAAGGGTGCCCAAGTCCCTCATAACTGATTGCATGCATAGGACCTTGTTATTAATGTGATAATTTGTGGGGACATTACCCTCCACAAAGGGGATGGTGATGCATTTTTGGCATTCAGTTTGAGTCCATGTTTATGGCACTAGTCATTTATTTGGTGAGACCCACTTGGAGGATGTCCACATCAGTAGGTGTCGCTTTCATGTTGGTACATGAATAAATGAATCTTCATGGGTTCTGTTTAAGCAGCTTTATTACATACAAACACATTACTACTGTTGAATATTGACTCTAAATTAAGTAACTTATATACAATTAACGACTATGATCATGCATGCTTATTCCATAACTGCTTCTACAAAATGGCACTAAGGTTGTGTACATGTGCGGTTATAGCCTCGCATACTCCTTAAAGATACAAGCACACACTCATTACACTCTGATTTATATCCTCCCACTTTGAGAAATAGACCATACAATTGTTGTGAGACTCTTTTAGCATGCAGAAATCACAGGTAATCCATAGACATGCATTGTACAATACTAAACATATTGGTATGCACAATCAAGTCCACGTTGATGCATGTTTTACACTTGGTTTAGATATTCGTCCCTATCATGTGACATAAAACTGAGAATTTAATGTAGCAACTGGGATAGTTTCTGCAAAATGGCTGACCTGTGGAATGTTCAAATCACTTTCTGGAACAGAATCAGACTTTTGAACACATTCTGGTCTCGAAACAGTGTCTGAATCAGTGTTTGAGAATTTGCATCACAGATACAATGTTGTGATTGCATTATGGTGATGGTTCTGATACAGGAGGAAGATGTTTGTGATTCTTCCTATATTCCATTCCTTCAGAATTTACCAAGTAAGAGCTCAGCTTGGCACAAATGCCTGTAATCTGTCCTATTCAATCAAAACCTTTTGTTGTCTGAATTTGTACTGTCTCTCCTTCCTTCATGGGATGAACAAGTTTGCTCAATCGGTCGGAACTAGATTTCTGGATATTATACTTCTTAAACAATTGAGCCTGGATAGTTATAGTGTTCTTCAACTTAGGCTGCAGCAAACTGGATGAAATAGGCAGCATAGTTCTGGTTTGACTGGAAAGTAACATTTGAGCAGATGAGCCAAGAATATCTTCACGGGGTATGTTTCTGAGATTAAGCAAATTCAAGAATATATCTGTATTGTCATGCTTTGACCTTTCAAGTAATTGCTTTGCACTGCTCTTTCAGCTAGACCATTGGACTGAGGATATTCAGGACTATTAGTGACATGTACAAAGCCCCATGCTCTTGCAAATTTCTGAAACAACTGACTAGTAAATTGAGTACCATTGTCAGAAAAAAGTTTTTGTGGACTGCCATGAGCTGAGAAATTACATTTCAACTTAATAATAACAGCTGTTAAGGTTAAGTTTGGTAGTAGATCAATTTTTATCCAATTTGAATAAGAGTCTGGCAAAACTAAGTAGTGTTGATTGTTCCATTCAAAGATATCAGTTGCTACAGTAGACCAAGTTAGTTCAGGAACTGGACTTAGCTGAAGCAGTTCTCTTTGCAAATGTGATCTGGTACTGTTGCATACTGAACAAGTAAAAAGAACTTTATCAATGTCTTTCATAATGAAGGCCAAAATAATAATTCTTGTGTCCTTCTTTTAGTAGACATAGTACCTGGGTGACCATCGCCTCACAGCAAGAGGTTCTCCGGTTCGATCCTCGGCTGGGGTGCCTTCTGTGCGGAGTCTGCATGTCCTCCCTGTGGTCGTGTGGGTTTCCTCCAGGTGCTCCGGTTTCCTCCCACATCCCAAAGACATGCTGCAGGTGGATTGGACACTCTAAATTGGCCCTAGGTGTGCGTGTGAGTGTGCCTTCTGTGGAAGGTTGGGCACCGGGCTGGCAACTCGACACCGTAAAACTCCACTGCCATTCAATGTGCGGACAAGGTGATCCGCTGTGGCGACCCCTAACCGGGAAAAAGCCGAAAGAAGAAGAAGAAGTACCTGGGTGACCATGGTGTAAAATCTGGATGTATTCTTGTTGTAAGGAAACAGAAACAACAATTTTGGGACCTTTGAAAATAATGCCCTCTTCCAACAACAATTTATCTCTGTAGGGAAAATACTCTTGCACTTCAAGTGGTACACTAGATTGCTTTGACTGCCATTCAACATTAATATAATGATTGAGCTTCTGTGAAACTGGATCAGTCTGAGTGTGATCTCTTAACTCATCAAGTCTAGTGGTGGAAAAATTATGCACTGATATCAATATCTGCATCAAGCTGTTCGGCTGTAAGTCTTGCAGATCTGGATAAGGTATCAGCCAAATAAAGCAATTTACCTTTAGAGTGTAGACCAATTTGAAACTGGACTTTTGCAATTTGATCATCATTCTTTGTAATCTCGCTGGAGTGGAATGCATATGCTTCTTTAGAATAGTGACTAAAAGTTGATGATCAGTTTTAATTTGAATAGCTCGACCATAAATGTAATCATGAAACTTGGAACATGCAAATTGCCACAAGTTCTTTCTCAATTTGAGCATACTACATTTCAGTTTGTGTTAGTGTCGGGTCTATATCAGATCATTGAAACAGCTCATTATCGAATGCCGTAACGTCGAATTGCAAAACCCGAACCCTAGCAATATTGAAACCTCAAAACAGCAATTTTTTTCCCAGGGAAAAAAATTGCTGTTCCAAGGAACACACACACACCACAAGCACACTACAAAGCAGCAATCCACACACATAAATTTAAGTTACATCTAACTCTACACTACACTGCACATACACTACGATCTATCCACTTACCTTAACCCAGACCCTAACCCTAAGGTCCGTCACTATTGCACACTCACCTCACCTCACCCGTGCCCTAACCCTAACTCACTTAACCCACCCCTAACCCTAAATTCTCACTATCGCACACTCACCCGTGCCCTAACCCTAACTCACTTAACCCGCCACTAACCCCAAATTCTGTCACAATCACACACACTTACCTGATCCGTACTTTAACCCGAATATCCACACAATCACACACTTACCTTAACCCAACCTGTAACTTTCCACCACATCGCTGAAAACACAACAGCCAACCGAATTCTTTCCCTAGGAAAGAATTCGGTTTTGTGCAGCTTCACTGTTTTCAGCATTCGCGATATTGGGTTCGATATTAGATCATTCAAAATTCTGCTGTTTCAATGATCTAATATAGACCCTTAGTGTCCTAGATGCATAGGCTACTGGTCTGCCCTCTTGAAGTATAACTGCACCTAAACCAAATTTTGAAGCATCACAAGAAAGAATAGCTGATTTGTTCACATCATAATATCTTAACATGGGGGGGTAGCAATTTTTTTGCTTAAGACCTTCAAATACCTTCTGATGATGTTCTAACCATGACCATGCAACATTTTTGTGCATGAGCTCTCTTAAAGAAGCTGTCAGTTTGCTGAAGTCTGGTATAAATTTGCATAAATAGTTAACCATGCCCAGAAAATACTGCAAACTCTATACATTATCTGGCTGTAACATCTATAGAATTGCTGCTTGTTTGGTTGGGTCAGGTCTTAAGCCTGTACTTGTAAACAAATGACCTACGTATGTAACTTCTGGAAGTCTAAATTTGCATTTCAGAGGATTGAGGTTGAAGTTAACTTCAAGTACTCTAGCTAAAATTTTCTTTAGATTTCTGTCATGTTCTGCTTCACCATTGCCTCCAACCAACAGTTCATCTACTATGATGGCACATGGATAACTTGAAAAAATTTGCTCCATTGCACTCTGAAAAACTTCACTTGCAGAATTTATTCCAAATGGCATCCTTAGGAATCTGGATCTGCCAAATGGAGTACTAAAAGTAGTTAGAAATGAGGATTTGCGATCCAGCATCACTTGTCAAAATGAACTCTTTGCATCCGAAACAGAAAATACAGTGGCATTCGATATTAGAGTTGCAACCTCTTCGACTGTGCGCATAAGATGATATGGTCTTTTTAATGCTTTGTTCACATCTCTTGGGTCAATGCATATTCTGATTTCATCTGAGCCTTTTTTATGAGCTGCTACCATGGACGACACCCATTCTGTTGGCTCTGTGACTGGACTAATCACACCTTGCTGTACCATTTTATCCAACTGAACTTTAATTTTATCTTGCATTGCTATTAGAACTCTTCTTGCTGGTCTGACTACTGGAGTGATCTCTGGGTCTAATTTCATGGAATACACAACTGGAAGTTTGCCTAATTTGTCATCGAAAACATCAGCATAATCTGGGGAAATGGCTTCTGAAACACTAGAACTCGGAACTGCACTTACATGATGAACCTTTTTGGCAAAAGAAAGTAGATTCATTCTTAAACTATCTATGAGACCCAATAAGGATTGCACCAGTCCTTAGACTGCATAGAATAACAAGTTGTAACAGTTCTCAGCCAAATAACATGACAGTATCACTAAACCTTCGGTGTGAATTTTTTCACCTCTATAAGCAACAAGTCTCGAACTACTGGTTACATTGAGTTGTTCTTCAGCTCTCACTCTTGCAAATGTGTCTGCTGATATAACATTACACTTTGAGCCACTGTCTACCTTGAGCCCTGTGGATCTTCCATTAATCTGGATAGTACAAAATACTTCACTCCTTGTTAACAAGTTCACCACATCAACTCTTTCACCAAGCACTGATACATCATCCAAATAGAAAGCTGACTGTTTTGACTCTACCTGATCAACTTGCTTTTTTGTGTGACCTTTCTTTACAACTGGACAAATACGACCAGACTCAGGGGAGCCAAAAAAAGTAGAGAGGTAAAACAGAAATGTACTAGCAACAAATAGACCCACTCAGTCCACCATGGCATTTAAAATATTTAATCACAAATAAAGAAAACAAACAAGGCTAAGCACTTTCGAGCCATAGCTCTTCTTCAGATCCATAAAAATAATAAAACTTATTCATTCATATAGCTTAAAACCATTTCAAATTGTCCAATAAAAACAGCAATAACAACTTTCATTTAACACACACCCCCTTTTTAAATAAAAAACATATATTCCAAATTCAGTGAATAATGACAATCATCTTGGACTCTGCCCCTTCAGGACTGGTTTCAGTGGCAGCATAGTATTTAAGCCAGGGAGTCGATCTGCCTGTAATTCAGCTATCCACTTGGCTTCAGTTTGTTCGGTCAACAGACATATATCACCCTCTCTCATGGTTGACTGCTGTATTTGTAACACCATAAAAACAAATGGTTTACATCCAATTTTACATGTTGTGCTAAAGCATTATGAACTGGCCCTGCACTAATATCTCTTGCATGCTGTAAAATGCATTCCTTTAGCATGCAATTCATTTTACCCACATAAAAGGACATGCATCACACGCACTTGGCAAGGTAGACCAAATTCTCAGTCCTACAGTCAGCATAGACATAAAATTTATAAATCCTTTTACTAATTGGTTGTTGAAAAAATTGGACTTGTCAATAAGATCATATCCTTCAGAGTTTCTGCATGGAAAAAGTCCCAATTTTATGGGTTTGAATGCTATTTAGACGAGGGATTTACCTAGCAGGATCCTTGCAAAGTATCCTTTTCAAATGTAAAGCATTTTTGAAACTTAAGGATAGGACTGGGCCCACTATTTTCTTTATCTTGTCATCAGACTGTAGAATCTTCCAGTTATTCCTAATCATAGCCCAGATCTTAGATATATCACCATTATATCTCATAACCACCTTTGGATGTAAAGATGACCCTTTCCAGTCCATATTTGACTGTAACTGATTTTATTGGGCAATTTGAAATGGTTTTAAGATATATAAATTAATAATTGTTATTATTTTTATGGATGTGAAGAAGAGCTGCAGCTTGAAAGTACTTATCCTTGTTTGTTTTAATTTGTGATTAAACATTTTAAACACTCTGGTGGACCAAGTGGGTCTGTTTGTTGCTGGTACATTTCTTTACAACTATGTGAGGCTTGCTTGATCTGCAAAACTTCTGGAAATGATTCCATTTTTTGCACTTGTGACATTGCTAACCATATGCTAAGCACTTTCCCTTTTAGACTCATGATTCACACCACAGTTGTGACAGTTGACAACAAAGCTAGCTTTGCGTTTTATTGAAACTTTGCCTGTGTTGTACTGAACTGGCATTGTTGCTTACACCTTTCTTAGAACTTTCAGGAAAGCTGTGCACCTTCTCTGGAAATCCTGTAGCTGCCACGTGCTTAGGCCTGGTCTTGTTTGCCATATGTATTGCATACTATCTGCATGCACTCTGGAACTAACTGAAACCATCCTCTTGTCACTTGCAAGCATACTTGTGTGTTTTTCTGTCCCCTCATGGATCTGACAAATGTCTATGGCTTTATTCAAAATTAAATCAATGTCACAAAGCAAAATCTTTCTCACAGCGGAACTGCTAATACCACATACAAGCCTGTCCTTTATCAGTTCATCTTTTAGATCATCAAACCAACACATTTTAGCTGTGTTTCTCAAGTCAGTTATGTAAGCTGCAAATGTCCCCCCTGGCTTCTGATCTCTTGTGTAAAACAAATGCCTCTCTAATGTAATATTTGTTTGTGGGTTACACATTTCTCTGAACTTGCACTTCAAACACTCTGGGTCTTCTCCTGATTCGGCTTGTACAACAATATGTCAGTCTGCACCTTCTCCTTCATATACTGCTGTTGCATACACAAATGAACGCTCCCTTTCAATGGCTTCTGATCCAGCTAGGTTTAGCAAAATTAATGCCATTGTGCGTGTATCTCTAGCTGCATAAGCTGCTTGTATGAAAATATTGTACTCTTGTTCAAATGTTCTGCAGTTCTCTGCAATATTTTGATCAAACACAAGTAGTAGAGGTTTTTGAAATCCATCTGCCATATTAACACATGTCATCGAAGGGGTTTGCAAATAAGCATAAATATATACACATGCACATATGCCAGAATTAATGACAATAACTGTTCAATGCCTTTGTACTCTGTACTTTTCAATGAGATTTTTGGAATCATGTGAATTAATCTCTTATTACTTTGCGAAATAAACTTCTCAGGCTTTTCGATACTTTTACTGAACTTTGCAAAATAACTACTCAGGCTTTTCAATACTTGCAGAATTTTATCAGTAAAGGCAAAAATGCTAAAGTAATTTATCATCACCTGCTGTACTTCTTGGAACTTTATCAATGAAGGCAGGTATGCTACAGTCATTCACCTTCACTTACTAAATTCATCACTTTAAGAAATATTCGAGAACTTTACAATGCGACTAAGTAATTCATGAGTACTGTTATACTCTTTTAATGTTGTCTTTTGTATGAAAACACCTCTCATCAATGTAAGAAACATGCCAAGTAACTGCACAATACAAACAATTGCATACAGCACACTGAAATGTCCCCAAAATAGTAATACCTTACTAGGCAATTCTCTACAGTACAAGAAGAACTCTGTAATGGTGGTTCTTTGTGAAAGGACATACCCAGGACAGTAAACTTTTTTCGAAATAACTAAACTATGACTGAATTACATTTAGCAGTTGCACTTTGCACACAACAACTGTTTGAAATACATGCACAGTAGTAAGCACACATTGCAAGCACTTTTACACACTCTGAGATACTTCAAATAACTTGTTATGCCTTTGATCGTCATAGTTATGTCCAAATACAGCACTTTTCTAAAACACATGCAGTTGCCTTACTTTGTTTCACTAAGTGTACCCTTTATTATCTTTATTGCAATCATTTTGCTTATTTAAGCCCTTGGTATACTCAATACACTTTTCTTGTACTTCTTTTACTCTAAACCGGCTCAACTCTGCCTCAAACACACTTGTTTGGCTTTAAACACACTTGTTTTCTGCTTTACAGATGTTCGTTTTCTAGTTAATCATTTCATCAAATACTTTTATCTTAAACAATTTCTTTCATTAACAAACTTTTCTTGCTTTCATCTTGACTGATAATGCAGTCTGTGCCCTTGTAATGCCTCTTTATTGTCTTTCACATCAAGTAAACAGTTTGTGTTCTTCCTCATTACCTTTGTTTATTTCTGGCTATGTTTATGCACTTTTCTCTCAGTTTTACCTTTGCTGTCACGTTTACATCTTATGGCTCTGAATATTCTTCTCTATTCCATCCAGGTTCTGACACCATGTCACTTTCATATTGGTACATGAATAAACAAGTCTTTGTGGGTTCTGTTTAGGCAGCTTTATTACGTAGAAACACATTACTACTGTTGACTATTGATTCAAACTTAAATAACTTATATGCAAATAATGACTACAATCATGCATGTTTACTCCTTAACTGCTTCTACAAAATGGCACTAAGGTTGTGCATGTGTGTGATTATGTACGTGTATGTATAGCCTTGCATGCTTCTTAAAGATAGAAGCACACACTCTTTACACTCTGATCTACACTAGGGGAATTAATGACAGCACCCAGCTTGCAGTCGTCTGCAAACTTGGTCAGCCATAGCCCACTGGTTTTGGTCTGCACCTCAGAAAAGTATATTCCAAACAACACAGGCCCTAAGACTGATCCCTGGGGTACACAGCTCATTACAGTTGTATTGCTTGAGGTGGCTTCCCCTATTTTGACTAGGTGGGTTCTAAATGTCAACCAGTTTGCTACCCATCTGGTAACATGTGCATTGATGCCTAGTTGAGAGAAGTTATCTATTTTGTCCAAGTGGGGAATAGTATCGAAGGCTTTGAACAGGTCAAGGTAGGAGGTGTGCACTGTCTTGTCCTTGTCCATGGCTTTGGTGACTGTCTCAAAGTAGTCAACCAAATTTAACAGGCATGACCTCCCCTTGAAGAAACCAAACTATGTGGGATTGAGTGTTTGGAGGTCGCCAATGTCCTTGTTAATGAGGTCCATGATAATCTGTTCCATAGCCTTGCAGATCAGGCTAGTTAGGCTAATGAGTCTATAATTTCCTGGACTGGTGAATGCTCCACCTTTGTGCAAACAGATGACAGTGGCTGTCATCCACCTGGCTGGGATGAAGCCGGTACTCAAGTTTTGGTTAAATAGGGTGTCTACTGGTGCTGCAAGTTACTGCCTGAGCTCATGTAGGATGTAGCCTGGGATGTTATCTGGCCCCATGGAGTCTGTATTTTTTGCCTGAGAGAGGACAGTGATGACTTGCTCCCTATAGATAAGGGGGGGGGGGTAGGTGCTGATGATGTCCTGATGTACTGATGAGGGGGTCACAGAGGGATGAAGTTTTCACTGAACCTGTCTGCCAGCAGGTTGGCTTTATCTACAGCATTTGTGTATGTGGTGTCTTTTATGACCAGTTCTGAGCAGATCTGAGTGCTTCCTTTGACATTGCAGACATATGTGAAAAAGGCCTTATGATTGTCTTTAGTAGATGTAGCCAGTTTGGACTCGATGTTTGTGTTGGAGAATTTCACTAGTGTTCTTATTTGCTTGTTCAGGCTAAGGAGAGATTGCTTCCAATTAGGCACCTGCTCTTTCTTGGTCCTGGACAGCAATTGTTTCCTTTTACTATAGAATTTATTTATTGCAGATGTCCACCAGACAGGTTTACTCTTCCTTGAGGAGGAGGATTTTGTCTAGTCGGGAATTCCTGATTCCATGCAGCTATATAAATGCTAGTATAGTACTTTGGTGCAAGTTTGGGCATATGTGTCAGTTCCTTAAAGAGGATGGGGCTGTGAAACTGTTTATACCTTTCCTCAGGAGGTTGAAATCAGCTTTGGAGAAGTTTTTATGTTTGGCCCTAGTTAGGGGGGTCGGGAGAGATAATGACTTTGAAAGTGACCGCTTTGTGGTCGGATCTTACCAGGGAGGATGACACTGTAGGGATGCTGCAGTGATTACTCATGCTGGTTAATACCATGTCTACCTCTTGTGGGGGTGTCACCCAGCTGGTCCAAAGAATTTGCATTGACAAAATCAAGAAATCTCTGGGCATTTTTGTTTTGGCATGAGTAATTCTTCCAATCAATGGTTGAATAGTTAAAGTCACCCAGTATCAGTGTAAAGAGTTGAATCTTGATAGATTCAAAGAGGTCCAGATAGGTGGAGTGGGCATCTTGAGTCAAAGCTGGAGGTCTGTAGCTAGCTATGATTTGAATAGGGTCTTGTCAATGGTTAACTGCACCTGGAGTGTTACCTCTGTATTATACTGTTTGACCAGCCTGGAGGTGTATATCTCTTTAATATATATTGCAAATCCACCTCCTTTAGCTTTGCTGCCCATGGTTTGGGGTCTGAATGTATGATAGGATGAGTAACCTGGTATGGCTGGGGTGCTCTCCACAGCTTTGAACCAGGTTTCTGTAACTGCACAAATGTCAGCATCTTCCAGTGTTAAGAATGCTTGCAATGAGTGCAGTTTCATGTTTAGACTCCTAGAATTTAGCAGCATGACGTTTAATTTGCATTTTGATGAAATTTTCATATTGGTAGTTTTGACCTCATGGTATTGCCTAAAAAAGACACTATGGGGGAGGCAAAACCCTTTGCCAGAAGCCTGAAGCCCAAGGAAAACAGATGCAGGCTGTCTCTGGCAATGCATTATGGTCTGTCAATCATGTCTTCCCAGGCTGTCAGGTACTAGATCCCTTGGAATTATGCCAGAATCTAAGACAATTATTAAAGTCAATCATTTTCAGTTTGTATTGAAGCATCATTCTCACTGATGGTAGAATGCTGCTTAAGACTAGGAACATACCTGCCTGGGACACATATTCAGCAAGCTTGATCATGTCTCCCTTTCTATAGTCCACAGAGGTACGTCTCAAGTCATTCACGCCAACATGTCCAGCACCTGACAAACAGCTAACCATGACTTTCTCCTTATCCAGCCTGGTGAGGGGCACATCTGTGTGTCTCACAATGGAATCTCCTATGATTAATATGTTGGGTTTATATTTAGACCTTAGTGGCTGTGAGACACAGGTGTGTGGACTATGTGTGGTGGGCAGTGGAGTTTGTGTGTGTTTTTGTCTGGGTGGACTCTTTTGTTTGGGTATTTTTTTTGTGGATATCTGCATATGTGGGTGTGTGCTGTGCAGGTATGGGTGGTGTTTCAGGTGTGGTGTTTGTGCTGATAACCTTCTCAGTGCCACATATACTGGCTTGTGTGGGAGAGAACATAGACTCTAGGTTCTCATCAACTATAGCTGTTTCTCAATCTTGTTCTGTTAATGTCATAGGATAGGTTAAGATCTGTAGAGTAAGTGATTCTTGTGCCATTAGATTTGCAGATGTGAAGCATTTCCATCAGGGCAGTGTCTGAGACTAGCTTGTAGGCCAGGCACAATCATCTCATCTTATACAGAGTACAGTGACAAGGTTCTCTCTCTATCCATGTACATCGTGGCATGGTTTGTAGGCCCTGTATTTTCTTGCTGAGAAACCCCTATGATCTCTCAGGCTGCTGCAGGTATCTGGTGAGGTACATGCAAAAGGGAGCATTGTACATTACTAGTGTTCTGATGAGGTTCAACTACAGCGGTGTTATAATATCCTCACACCTGGGTATGATGTCCTGACTTATGAGGTACACAACATAGAAGGCTTTCCTTACAACTGTAGAAACTTGGTGGTCAAAGTTCAGATTGCTATCTACCTGTGTTTCCAGGTCTTGCATCACTGGGTTTGACCTTGGGGGGGGGGTTGTCAATGCTGTAATTAGTGGGGAATTCCACTTTGTAGGAGGCAAATATAGTGACACTTTTTTGCATTTCTTTGTAGACCATGTGGCTTTAGCACCAATCATTTGTCTGTATTAGACCCTGCTGTAATATGTAAACATCATTGGTGGACTCGATGATTGCACCCAATATGCAATCATCAGCAAACTTTGTAAACCAAAGGCCATATACCTTAGCCTGGACTTCCAAGAAATAGATTCCAGACATTAAAGGGCCCAGCACAGATCCCTGTGGTACACTACTGATGATATCTCTACCAGTAGAGGTTGATTTACCAACTTTCACAGTATGTGTTTTGTCAATGAGCCAGTTGGCTAATCATTTACTGGTGTAAGGGTTAGTTCCCAGCTGACAGAGTTTCTCAATGATACCTGAGTGGAGGATTGTGTAAAAACCCTTGGCTAGATTAACATAGGTGGTATGTACTGTCTTACCTTCATCCAGCCCTTTGGTGACTTTGTCAAAGAAGTGTACTATGTTTAATAGCCATGATCTACCATTAGCAAAGTCAAATTGGGTTGGGTCTAGAGTTTGTAAGTCATGTATGTCCTTGTTGATAAGGTCCATGATGATTCTTTCCATGGCCTTGCAAATGAGACTGGTTAGACTTATAGGTCCATATTTCCCAGGGTTGGTTGATGGCCCACCTTTCTACAACGAGATTACTGTTGCTGTTTTCTACTCTGCTGGGATGAATCCAGTTCTCAGGCTATGGAGACAGAAGATGGTAATTTGGTCCTCTAGGTCCTGTTGTAGATGGCTTAGTAAGTGATGCACATTTTGTATACATATTTGTTTGTCAGCATTGATGGCATGGGTTACATTTGTGACCATGTGGATTATGTCATATATATGCCATGCACACCTGTCGGCTGCCCTGGATTATTCATAATGTCACATACAGGTATAGTAGTGTCCCTCCTAACACCTCCAGCAGATGTTACAGTATCAGAATGGCATGCTTCATTACCCCTTATAAATTGTTGGCATCTCATAATAGTTGTACAAGTGTGTTAGTGCAGAAACATCTATAGTCTCTCATGATCACATATGTTATATCAGACACATGGGATTACTGTTGGTATTAGTCTGATATTGTTCATGATTGTGTATGCTTCCATGAGCCTGTAACTATGTGTCCCACTTGGTGGAGACTTCTGCTGACATTACAGTCATATTCAGACAACTTATTTTGCACAGCTTCACAATATGCAGCTAATCTCTATTGTATATAACATGCTTGACAGATGTCCTCTCCATTGTACATTTCAGAATGCTCATATCGCAAGGACATCTTCTACATTGTTGTCACCTTGTCTGACAGTCACATAATATACATTAACACTGTGCAGTCTGTACTGTATCATGTCAATATGTGATTAGTGTTCCTGCTACAACTGTCTTCATTTCAATGTCCTCCTCTGCTGTACATTAAGATGTTTCACCTGTCCACTTTCCCTTTGTTCATAGGTTCATAGGTGTGTACTAGGCTAATGGCCCTGGGGCCTTTACAAACGTAGCCCATAGGATTACCCTGGCATTGTGTCACCCAACCATAGTTCCCAGTGCATCTGTTGAGTAAAGCCACTGGAGTGATCCCTGGGGTGAATTTTCTATTTCCCATCCACTCATCAAGATTTCTCTTGAAGAGGGACAGTGAGGTGCTCGGCTTGACATGTATGGGAAGTCTATTCCAGAGCATGGGCAGTCTCTGTGTTATGAACCTGTCCCTCCAGCATGTTCTGTTGATTGTGGTAATGAGGTTGAGATCTCTGGAGTGTGTGGTGTGGAGGGATTGGGATTTCTTCAGATGTAGCATTTCTAACAGAGCTCGGTCAGACATGGCTTTGTAAGTCAAGCAGAGATCACTTCTAAGTAGGCGATATGAGACAGAGAATAGCTGGAGTTTTTTTAGTCTGTCCATATAGGACAAATGTTTAAGGCCTAGGATCCT